>NW_027167773.1:0-143392 GCF_040954835.1 Lepisosteus oculatus | reverse complement strand
CTTGCTGTTACAAGTAGATTCAGTTGCCTGAAAAAACGCGTTTATTTCGGGCTGAAAAACCTTGGGTTCAAACTTGCAGAACTGTTTATTTCTGCTGCTGGGGCAAACTTGCAGAAACATGTTTATTTCTGCTGAAAAACACGTTTTGACACTTTCTGTACACTGGGGTTAAGGGCTGGAGTGTGTGGGCTCGTGTGATGTTACTGCCCCATAACTTACATGGGGTTGACCAAACTTGCAGAAACATGTTTATTTCTGCTGAAAAACATGTTTTGACACTTTCTGTACACTGGGGTTAAGGGCTGAGTGTGTGGGCACTTCTGAGCCTTGCTGTTACAAGGAGATTCAGTTGCCTGAAAAAACGTGTTTATTTCGGGCTGAAAAACACGTTTTGAAAAGTGTGATGTTACTGCCCCATAACTTACATGGGTTGACCAAACTTGCAGGAAAAACACGTTTTGACACTTTCTGTACACTGGGGTTAAGGGCTGAGTGTGTGGGCACTTCTGAGCCAGTTGCCTGAAAAACACGTTTTGAAAAGTGTGATGTTCGCCCCATAACTTACATGGGGTTGACCAAACTTGCAGAAACATGTTTATTTCTGCTGAAAAACACGTTTTGACACTTTCTGTACACTGGGTTAAGGGCTGAGTGTGTGGGCTCTTCTGAGCCTTGCTGTTACAAGGAGATTCAGTTGTCTGAAAAAACGCGTTTATTTCGGGCTGAAAAACACGTTTTGAAAAGTGTGATGTTACTGCCCCATAACTTACATGGGGTTGACCAAACTTGCAGAAACATGTTTATTTCTGCTGAAAAACACGTTTTGACACTTTCTGTACACTGGGGTTAAGGGCTGAGTGTGTGGGCACTTCTGAGCCTTGCTTTTACAAGGAGATTCAGTTGTCTGAAAAAACGCGTTTATTTCGGGCTGAAAAACACGTTTTGAAAAGTGTGATGTTACTGCCCCATAACTTACATGGGGTTGACCAAACTTGCAGAAACATGTTTATTTCTGCTGAAAAACACGTTTTGACACTTTCTGTACACTGGGGTTAAGGGCTGAGTGTGTGGGCTCTTCTGAGCCTTGCTGTTACAGGGAGATTCAGTTGTCTGAAAAAACGCGTTTATTTCGGGCTGAAAAACACGTTTTGAAAAGTGTGATGTTACTGCCCCATAACTTACATGGGGTTGACCAAACTTGCAGAAACATGTTTATTTCTGCTGAAAAACACGTTTTGACACTTTCTGTACACTGGGGTTAAGGGCTGAGTGTGTGGGCTCTTCTGAAGCTTGCTGTTACAAGGAGATTCAGTTGCCTGAAAAAACGTGTTTATTTCGGGCTGAAAAACACGTTTTGAAAAGTGTGATGTTACTGCCCCATAACTTACATGGGGTTGACCAAACTTGCAGAAACATGTTTATTTCTGCTGAAAAACACGTTTTGACACTTTCTGTACACTGGGGTTAAGGGCTGAGTGTGTGGGCTCTTCTGAGCCTTGCTGTTACAAGGAGATTCAGTTGTCTGAAAAAACGCGTTTATTTCGGGCTGAAAAACACGTTTTGAAAAATGTGATGTTACTGCCCCATAACTTACATGGGGTTGACCAAACTTGCAGAAACATGTTTATTTCTGCTGAAAAACACGTTTTGACACTTTCTGTACACTGGGATTAAGGGCTGAGTGTGTGGGCACTTCTGAGCCTTGCTGTTACAAGTAGATTCAGTTGCCTGAAAAAACGCGTTTATTTCGGGCTGAAAAACACGTTTTGAAAAGTGTGATGTTACTGCCCCATAACTTACATGGGGTTGACCAAACTTGCAGAAACATGTTTATTTCTGCTGAAAAACACGTTTTGACACTTTCTGTACACTGGGGTTAAGGGGTGAGTGTGTGGGCTCTTCTGAGCCTTGCTGTTACAAGGAGATTCAGTTGTCTGAAAAAACGCGTTTATTTCGGGCTGAAAAACACGTTTTGAAAAGTGTGATGTTACTGCCCCATAACTTACATGGGGTTGACCAAACTTGCAGAAACATGTTTATTTCTGCTGAAAAACACGTTTTGACACTTTCTGTACACTGGGGTTAAGGGCTGAGTGTGTGGGCTCTTCTGAAGCTTGCTGTTACAAGGAGATTCAGTTGCCTGAAAAAACGTGTTTATTTCGGGCTGAAAAACACGTTTTGAAAAGTGTGATGTTACTGCCCCATAACTTACATGGGGTTGACCAAACTTGCAGAAACATGTTTATTTCTGCTGAAAAACATGTTTTGACACTTTCTGTACACTGGGGTTAAGGGCTGAGTGTGTGGGCACTTCTGAGCCTTGCTGTTACAAGGAGATTCAGTTGCCTGAAAAAACGTGTTTATTTCGGGCTGAAAAACACGTTTTGAAAAGTGTGATGTTACTGCCCCATAACTTACATGGGGTTGACCAAACTTGCAGAAACATGTTTATTTCTGCTGAAAAACACGTTTTGACACTTTCTGTACACTGGGGTTAAGGGCTGAGTGTGTGGGCACTTCTGAGCCTTGCTTTTACAAGGAGATTCAGTTAACTGAAAAAACGCGTTTATTTCGGGCTGAAAAACACGTTTTGAAAAGTGTGATGTTACTGCCCCATAACTTACATGGGGTTGACCAAACTTGCAGAAACATGTTTATTTCTGCTGAAAAACACGTTTTGACACTTTCTGTACACTGGGGTTAAGGGGTGAGTGTGTGGGCTCTTCTGAGCCTTGCTGTTACAAGGAGATTCAGTTGTCTGAAAAAACGCGTTTATTTCGGGCTGAAAAACACGTTTTGAAAAGTGTGATGTTACTGCCCCATAACTTACATGGGGTTGACCAAACTTGCAGAAACATGTTTATTTCTGCTGAAAAACATGTTTTGACACTTTCTGTACACTGGGGTTAAGGGCTGAGTGTGTGGGCACTTCTGAGCCTTGCTGTTACAAGTAGATTCAGTTGCCTGAAAAAACGCGTTTATTTCGGGCTGAAAAACACGTTTTGAAAAGTGTGATGTTACTGCCCCATAACTTACATGGGGTTGACCAAACTTGCAGAAACATGTTTATTTCTGCTGAAAAACACGTTTTGACACTTTCTGTACACTGGGGTTAAGGGCTGAGTGTGTGGGCTCTTCTGAAGCTTGCTGTTACAAGGAGATTCAGTTGCCTGAAAAAACGTGTTTATTTCGGGCTGAAAAACACGTTTTGAAAAGTGTGATGTTACTGCCCCATAACTTACATGGGGTTGACCAAACTTGCAGAAACATGTTTATTTCTGCTGAAAAACATGTTTTGACACTTTCTGTACACTGGGGTTAAGGGCTGAGTGTGTGGGCACTTATGAGCCTTGCTGTTACAAGTAGATTCAGTTGCCTGAAAAAACGCGTTTATTTCGGGCTGAAAAACACGTTTTGAAAAGTGTGATGTTACTGCCCCATAACTTACATGGGGTTGACCAAACTTGCAGAAACATGTTTATTTCTGCTGAAAAACACGTTTTGACACTTTCTGTACACTGGGGTTAAGGGCTGAGTGTGTGGGCTCTTCTGAGCCTTGCTGTTACAAGGAGATTCAGTTGTCTGAAAAAACGCGTTTATTTCGGGCTGAAAAACACGTTTTGAAAAGTGTGATGTTACTGCCCCATAACTTACATGGGGTTGACCAAACTTGCAGAAACATGTTTATTTCTGCTGAAAAACACGTTTTGACACTTTCTGTACACTGGGGTTAAGGGCTGAGTGTGTGGGCTCTTCTGAAGCTTGCTGTTACAAGGAGATTCAGTTGCCTGAAAAAACGTGTTTATTTCGGGCTGAAAAACACGTTTTGAAAAGTGTGATGTTACTGCCCCATAACTTACATGGGGTTGACCAAACTTGCAGAAACATGTTTATTTCTGCTGAAAAACATGTTTTGACACTTTCTGTACACTGGGGTTAAGGGCTGAGTGTGTGGGCACTTCTGAGCCTTGCTGTTACAAGGAGATTCAGTTGCCTGAAAAAACGTGTTTATTTCGGGCTGAAAAACACGTTTTGAAAAGTGTGATGTTACTGCCCCATAACTTACATGGGGTTGACCAAACTTGCAGAAACATGTTTATTTCTGCTGAAAAACACGTTTTGACACTTTCTGTACACTGGGGTTAAGGGCTGAGTGTGTGGGCTCTTCTGAGCCTTGCTGTTACAAGGAGATTCAGTTGCCTGAAAAAACGTGTTTATTTCGGGCTGAAAAACACGTTTTGAAAAGTGTGATGTTACTGCCCCATAACTTACATGGGGTTGACCAAACTTGCAGAAACATGTTTATTTCTGCTGAAAAACATGTTTTGACACTTTCTGTACACTGGGGTTAAGGGCTGAGTGTGTGGGCACTTCTGAGCCTTGCTGTTACAAGTAGATTCAGTTGCCTGAAAAAACGCGTTCATTTCGGGCTGAAAAACACGTTTTGAAAAGTGTGATGTTACTGCCCCATAACTTACATGGGGTTGACCAAACTTGCAGAAACATGTTTATTTCTGCTGAAAAACACGTTTTGACACTTTCTGTACACTGGGGTTAAGGGCTGAGTGTGTGGGCTCTTCTGAGCCTTGCTGTTACAAGGAGATTCAGTTGTCTGAAAAAACGCGTTTATTTCGGGCTGAAAAACACGTTTTGAAAAGTGTGATGTTACTGCCCCATAACTTACATGGGGTTGACCAAACTTGCAGAAACATGTTTATTTCTGCTGAAAAACACGTTTTGACACTTTCTGTACACTGGGGTTAAGGGCTGAGTGTGTGGGCTCTTCTGAAGCTTGCTGTTACAAGGAGATTCAGTTGCCTGAAAAAACGTGTTTATTTCGGGCTGAAAAACACGTTTTGAAAAGTGTGATGTTACTGCCCCATAACTTACATGGGGTTGACCAAACTTGCAGAAACATGTTTATTTCTGCTGAAAAACATGTTTTGACACTTTCTGTACACTGGGGTTAAGGGCTGAGTGTGTGGGCACTTCTGAGCCTTGCTGTTACAAGGAGATTCAGTTGCCTGAAAAAACGTGTTTATTTCGGGCTGAAAAACACGTTTTGAAAAGTGTGATGTTACTGCCCCATAACTTACATGGGGTTGACCAAACTTGCAGAAACATGTTTATTTCTGCTGAAAAACACGTTTTGACACTTTCTGTACACTGGGGTTAAGGGCTGAGTGTGTGGGCACTTCTGAGCCTTGCTTTTACAAGGAGATTCAGTTGTCTGAAAAAACGCGTTTATTTCGGGCTGAAAAACACGTTTTGAAAAGTGTGATGTTACTGCCCCATAACTTACATGGGGTTGACCAAACTTGCAGAAACATGTTTATTTCTGCTGAAAAACACGTTTTGACACTTTCTGTACACTGGGGTTAAGGGCTGAGTGTGTGGGCTCTTCTGAGCCTTGCTGTTACAAGGAGATTCAGTTGTCTGAAAAAACGCGTTTATTTCGGGCTGAAAAACACGTTTTGAAAAGTGTGATGTTACTGCCCCATAACTTACATGGGGTTGACCAAACTTGCAGAAACATGTTTATTTCTGCTGAAAAACACGTTTTGACACTTTCTGTGCACTGGGGTTAAGGGCTGAGTGTGTGGGCTCTTCTGAAGCTTGCTGTTACAAGGAGATTCAGTTGCCTGAAAAAACATGTTTATTTCGGGCTGAAAAACACGTTTTGAAAAGTGTGATGTTACTGCCCCATAACTTACTTGGGGTTGACCAAACTTGCAGAAACATGTTTATTTCTGCTGAAAAACAAGTTTTGACACTTTCTGTTACCTGGGGTTAAGGGCTGAGTGTGTGGGCTCTTCTGAAGCTTGCTGTTACAAGGAGATTCAGTTGCCTGAAAAAACGTGTTTATTTCGGGCTGAAAAACACGTTTTGAAAAGTGTGATGTTACTGCCCCATAACTTACATGGGGTTGACCAAACTTGCAGAAACATGTTTATTTCTGCTGAAAAACACGTTTTGACACTTTCTGTACACTGGGGTTAAGGGCTGAGTGTGTGGGCTCTTCTGAGCCTTGCTGTTACAAGGAGATTCAGTTGTCTGAAAAAACGCGTTTATTTCGGGCTGAAAAACACGTTTTGAAAAATGTGATGTTACTGCCCCATAACTTACATGGGGTTGACCAAACTTGCAGAAACATGTTTATTTCTGCTGAAAAACACGTTTTGACACTTTCTGTACACTGGGGTTAAGGGCTGAGTGTGTGGGCACTTCTGAGCCTTGCTTTTACAAGGAGATTCAGTTGTCTGAAAAAACGCGTTTATTTCGGGCTGAAAAACACGTTTTGAAAAGTGTGATGTTACTGCCCCATAACTTACATGGGGTTGACCAAACTTGCAGAAACATGTTTATTTCTGCTGAAAAACACGTTTTGACACTTTCTGTACACTGGGGTTAAGGGCTGAGTGTGTGGGCTCTTCTGAGCCTTGCTGTTACAAGGAGATTCAGTTGTCTGAAAAAACGCGTTTATTTCGGGCTGAAAAACACGTTTTGAAAAATGTGATGTTACTGCCCCATAACTTACATGGGGTTGACCAAACTTGCAGAAACATGTTTATTTCTGCTGAAAAACACGTTTTGACACTTTCTGTACACTGGGGTTAAGGGCTGAGTGTGTGGGCTCTTCTGAGCCTTGCTGTTACAGGGAGATTCAGTTGTCTGAAAAAACGCGTTTATTTCGGGCTGAAAAACACGTTTTGAAAAGTGTGATGTTACTGCCCCATAACTTACATGGGGTTGACCAAACTTGCAGAAACATGTTTATTTCTGCTGAAAAACACGTTTTGACACTTTCTGTACACTGGGGTTAAGGGGTGAGTGTGTGGGCTCTTCTGAGCCTTGCTGTTACAAGGAGATTCAGTTGTCTGAAAAAACGCGTTTATTTCGGGCTGAAAAACACGTTTTGAAAAGTGTGATGTTACTGCCCCATAACTTACATGGGGTTGACCAAACTTGCAGAAACATGTTTATTTCTGCTGAAAAACATGTTTTGACACTTTCTGTACACTGGGGTTAAGGGCTGAGTGTGTGGGCACTTCTGAGCCTTGCTGTTACAAGTAGATTCAGTTGCCTGAAAAAACGCGTTTATTTCGGGCTGAAAAACACGTTTTGAAAAGTGTGATGTTACTGCCCCATAACTTACATGGGGTTGACCAAACTTGCAGAAACATGTTTATTTCTGCTGAAAAACACGTTTTGACACTTTCTGTACACTGGGGTTAAGGGCTGAGTGTGTGGGCTCTTCTGAAGCTTGCTGTTACAAGGAGATTCAGTTGCCTGAAAAAACGTGTTTATTTCGGGCTGAAAAACACGTTTTGAAAAGTGTGATGTTACTGCCCCATAACTTACATGGGGTTGACCAAACTTGCAGAAACATGTTTATTTCTGCTGAAAAACATGTTTTGACACTTTCTGTACACTGGGGTTAAGGGCTGAGTGTGTGGGCACTTCTGAGCCTTGCTGTTACAAGTAGATTCAGTTGCCTGAAAAAACGCGTTTATTTCGGGCTGAAAAACACGTTTTGAAAAGTGTGATGTTACTGCCCCATAACTTACATGGGGTTGACCAAACTTGCAGAAACATGTTTATTTCTGCTGAAAAACACGTTTTGACACTTTCTGTACACTGGGGTTAAGGGCTGAGTGTGTGGGCTCTTCTGAGCCTTGCTGTTACAAGGAGATTCAGTTGTCTGAAAAAACGCGTTTATTTCGGGCTGAAAAACACGTTTTGAAAAGTGTGATGTTACTGCCCCATAACTTACATGGGGTTGACCAAACTTGCAGAAACATGTTTATTTCTGCTGAAAAACACGTTTTGACACTTTCTGTACACTGGGGTTAAGGGCTGAGTGTGTGGGCTCTTCTGAAGCTTGCTGTTACAAGGAGATTCAGTTGCCTGAAAAAACGTGTTTATTTCGGGCTGAAAAACACGTTTTGAAAAGTGTGATGTTACTGCCCCATAACTTACATGGGGTTGACCAAACTTGCAGAAACATGTTTATTTCTGCTGAAAAACATGTTTTGACACTTTCTGTACACTGGGGTTAAGGGCTGAGTGTGTGGGCACTTCTGAGCCTTGCTGTTACAAGGAGATTCAGTTGCCTGAAAAAACGTGTTTATTTCGGGCTGAAAAACACGTTTTGAAAAGTGTGATGTTACTGCCCCATAACTTACATGGGGTTGACCAAACTTGCAGAAACATGTTTATTTCTGCTGAAAAACACGTTTTGACACTTTCTGTACACTGGGGTTAAGGGCTGAGTGTGTGGGCACTTCTGAGCCTTGCTTTTACAAGGAGATTCAGTTGTCTGAAAAAACGCGTTTATTTCGGGCTGAAAAACACGTTTTGAAAAGTGTGATGTTACTGCCCCATAACTTACATGGGGTTGACCAAACTTGCAGAAACATGTTTATTTCTGCTGAAAAACACGTTTTGACACTTTCTGTACACTGGGGTTAAGGGCTGAGTGTGTGGGCTCTTCTGAGCCTTGCTGTTACAAGGAGATTCAGTTGCCTGAAAAAACGTGTTTATTTCGGGCTGAAAAACACGTTTTGAAAAGTGTGATGTTACTGCCCCATAACTTACATGGGGTTGACCAAACTTGCAGAAACATGTTTATTTCTGCTGAAAAACATGTTTTGACACTTTCTGTACACTGGGGTTAAGGGCTGAGTGTGTGGGCACTTCTGAGCCTTGCTGTTACAAGGAGATTCAGTTGCCTGAAAAAACGTGTTTATTTCGGGCTGAAAAACACGTTTTGAAAAGTGTGATGTTACTGCCCCATAACTTACATGGGGTTGACCAAACTTGCAGAAACATGTTTATTTCTGCTGAAAAACACGTTTTGACACTTTCTGTACACTGGGGTTAAGGGCTGAGTGTGTGGGCACTTCTGAGCCTTGCTTTTACAAGGAGATTCAGTTGTCTGAAAAAACGCGTTTATTTCGGGCTGAAAAACACGTTTTGAAAAGTGTGATGTTACTGCCCCATAACTTACATGGGGTTGACCAAACTTGCAGAAACATGTTTATTTCTGCTGAAAAACACGTTTTGACACTTTCTGTACACTGGGGTTAAGGGCTGAGTGTGTGGGCTCTTCTGAGCCTTGCTGTTACAGGGAGATTCAGTTGTCTGAAAAAACGCGTTTATTTCGGGCTGAAAAACACGTTTTGAAAAGTGTGATGTTACTGCCCCATAACTTACATGGGGTTGACCAAACTTGCAGAAACATGTTTATTTCTGCTGAAAAACACGTTTTGACACTTTCTGTACACTGGGGTTAAGGGCTGAGTGTGTGGGCTCTTCTGAAGCTTGCTGTTACAAGGAGATTCAGTTGCCTGAAAAAACGTGTTTATTTCGGGCTGAAAAACACGTTTTGAAAAGTGTGATGTTACTGCCCCATAACTTACATGGGGTTGACCAAACTTGCAGAAACATGTTTATTTCTGCTGAAAAACACGTTTTGACACTTTCTGTACACTGGGGTTAAGGGCTGAGTGTGTGGGCTCTTCTGAGCCTTGCTGTTACAAGGAGATTCAGTTGTCTGAAAAAACGCGTTTATTTCGGGCTGAAAAACAAGTTTTGAAAAATGTGATGTTACTGCCCCATAACTTACATGGGGTTGACCAAACTTGCAGAAACATGTTTATTTCTGCTGAAAAACACGTTTTGACACTTTCTGTACACTGGGGTTAAGGGCTGAGTGTGTGGGCACTTCTGAGCCTTGCTGTTACAAGTAGATTCAGTTGCCTGAAAAAACGCGTTTATTTCGGGCTGAAAAACACGTTTTGAAAAGTGTGATGTTACTGCCCCATAACTTACATGGGGTTGACCAAACTTGCAGAAACATGTTTATTTCTGCTGAAAAACACGTTTTGACACTTTCTGTACACTGGGGTTAAGGGGTGAGTGTGTGGGCTCTTCTGAGCCTTGCTGTTACAAGGAGATTCAGTTGTCTGAAAAAACGCGTTTATTTCGGGCTGAAAAACACGTTTTGAAAAGTGTGATGTTACTGCCCCATAACTTACATGGGGTTGACCAAACTTGCAGAAACATGTTTATTTCTGCTGAAAAACATGTTTTGACACTTTCTGTACACTGGGGTTAAGGGCTGAGTGTGTGGGCACTTCTGAGCCTTGCTGTTACAAGGAGATTCAGTTGCCTGAAAAAACGTGTTTATTTCGGGCTGAAAAACACGTTTTGAAAAGTGTGATGTTACTGCCCCATAACTTACATGGGGTTGACCAAACTTGCAGAAACATGTTTATTTCTGCTGAAAAACACGTTTTGACACTTTCTGTACACTGGGGTTAAGGGGTGAGTGTGTGGGCTCTTCTGAGCCTTGCTGTTACAAGGAGATTCAGTTGTCTGAAAAAACGCGTTTATTTCGGGCTGAAAAACACGTTTTGAAAAGTGTGATGTTACTGCCCCATAACTTACATGGGGTTGACCAAACTTGCAGAAACATGTTTATTTCTGCTGAAAAACATGTTTTGACACTTTCTGTACACTGGGGTTAAGGGCTGAGTGTGTGGGCACTTCTGAGCCTTGCTGTTACAAGTAGATTCAGTTGCCTGAAAAAACGCGTTTATTTCGGGCTGAAAAACACGTTTTGAAAAGTGTGATGTTACTGCCCCATAACTTACATGGGGTTGACCAAACTTGCAGAAACATGTTTATTTCTGCTGAAAAACACGTTTTGACACTTTCTGTACACTGGGGTTAAGGGCTGAGTGTGTGGGCTCTTCTGAAGCTTGCTGTTACAAGGAGATTCAGTTGCCTGAAAAAACGCGTTTATTTCGGGCTGAAAAACACGTTTTGAAAAGTGTGATGTTACTGCCCCATAACTTACATGGGGTTGACCAAACTTGCAGAAACATGTTTATTTCTGCTGAAAAACACGTTTTGACACTTTCTGTACACTGGGGTTAAGGGCTGAGTGTGTGGGCACTTATGAGCCTTGCTGTTACAAGTAGATTCAGTTGCCTGAAAAAACGCGTTTATTTCGGGCTGAAAAACACGTTTTGAAAAGTGTGATGTTACTGCCCCATAACTTACATGGGGTTGACCAAACTTGCAGAAACATGTTTATTTCTGCTGAAAAACACGTTTTGACACTTTCTGTACACTGGGGTTAAGGGCTGAGTGTGTGGGCTCTTCTGAGCCTTGCTGTTACAAGGAGATTCAGTTGTCTGAAAAAACGCGTTTATTTCGGGCTGAAAAACACGTTTTGAAAAGTGTGATGTTACTGCCCCATAACTTACATGGGGTTGACCAAACTTGCAGAAACATGTTTATTTCTGCTGAAAAACACGTTTTGACACTTTCTGTACACTGGGGTTAAGGGCTGAGTGTGTGGGTTCTTCTGAAGCTTGCTGTTACAAGGAGATTCAGTTGCCTGAAAAAACGTGTTTATTTCGGGCTGAAAAACACGTTTTGAAAAGTGTGATGTTACTGCCCCATAACTTACATGGGGTTGACCAAACTTGCAGAAACATGTTTATTTCTGCTGAAAAACATGTTTTGACACTTTCTGTACACTGGGGTTAAGGGCTGAGTGTGTGGGCACTTCTGAGCCTTGCTGTTACAAGGAGATTCGGTTGCCTGAAAAAACGTGTTTATTTCGGGCTGAAAAACACGTTTTGAAAAGTGTGATGTTACTGCCCCATAACTTACATGGGGTTGACCAAACTTGCAGAAACATGTTTATTTCTGCTGAAAAACACGTTTTGACACTTTCTGTACACTGGGGTTAAGGGCTGAGTGTGTGGGCACTTCTGAGCCTTGCTTTTACAAGGAGATTCAGTTGTCTGAAAAAACGCGTTTATTTCGGGCTGAAAAACACGTTTTGAAAAGTGTGATGTTACTGCCCCATAACTTACATGGGGTTGACCAAACTTGCAGAAACATGTTTATTTCTGCTGAAAAACACGTTTTGACACTTTCTGTACACTGGGGTTAAGGGCTGAGTGTGTGGGCTCTTCTGAGCCTTGCTGTTACAAGGAGATTCAGTTGTCTGAAAAAACGCGTTTATTTCGGGCTGAAAAACACGTTTTGAAAAGTGTGATGTTACTGCCCCATAACTTACATGGGGTTGACCAAACTTGCAGAAACATGTTTATTTCTGCTGAAAAACACGTTTTGACACTTTCTGTACACTGGGGTTAAGGGCTGAGTGTGTGGGCTCTTCTGAAGCTTGCTGTTACAAGGAGATTCAGTTGCCTGAAAAAACGTGTTTATTTCGGGCTGAAAAACACGTTTTGAAAAGTGTGATGTTACTGCCCCATAACTTACATGGGGTTGACCAAACTTGCAGAAACATGTTTATTTCTGCTGAAAAACACGTTTTGACACTTTCTGTACACTGGGGTTAAGGGCTGAGTGTGTGGGCTCTTCTGAAGCTTGCTGTTACAAGGAGATTCAGTTGCCTGAAAAAACGTGTTTATTTCGGGCTGAAAAACACGTTTTGAAAAGTGTGATGTTACTGCCCCATAACTTACATGGGGTTGACCAAACTTGCAGAAACGTTTATTTCTGCTGAAAAACATGTTTTGACACTTTCTGTACACTGGGGTTAAGGGCTGAGTGTTTGGGCACTTCTGAGCCTTGCTGTTACAAGTAGATTCAGTTGCCTGAAAAAACGCGTTTATTTCGGGCTGAAAAACACGTTTTGAAAAGTGTGATGTTACTGCCCCATAACTTACATGGGGTTGACCAAACTTGCAGAAACATGTTTATTTCTGCTGAAAAACACGTTTTGACACTTTCATCACACTGGGGTACACTGGGGTTAAGGGCTGAGTGTGTGGGCTCTTCTGAAGCTTGCTGTTACAAGGAGATTCAGTTGCCTGAAAAAACGCGTTTATTTCGGGCTGAAAAACACGTTTTGAAAAGTGTGATGTTACTGCCCCATAACTTACATGGGGTTGACCAAACTTGCAGAAACATGTTTATTTCTGCTGAAAAACACGTTTTGACACTTTCTGTACACTGGGGTTAAGGGGTGAGTGTGTGGGCTCTTCTGAGCCTTGCTGTTACAAGGAGATTCAGTTGTCTGAAAAAACGCGTTTATTTCGGGCTGAAAAACACGTTTTGAAAAGTGTGATGTTACTGCCCCATAACTTACATGGGGTTGACCAAACTTGCAGAAACATGTTTATTTCTGCTGAAAAACACGTTTTGACACTTTCTGTACACTGGGGTTAAGGGGTGAGTGTGTGGGCTCTTCTGAGCCTTGCTTTTACAAGGAGATTCAGTTGTCTGAAAAAACGCGTTTATTTCGGGCTGAAAAACACGTTTTGAAAAGTGTGATGTTACTGCCCCATAACTTACATGGGGTTGACCAAACTTGCAGAAACATGTTTATTTCTGCTGAAAAACACGTTTTGACACTTTCTGTACACTGGGGTTAAGGGCTGAGTGTGTGGGCTCTTCTGAGCCTTGCTGTTACAAGGAGATTCAGTTGTCTGAAAAAACGCGTTTATTTCGGGCTGAAAAACACGTTTTGAAAAGTGTGATGTTACTGCCCCATAACTTACATGGGGTTGACCAAACTTGCAGAAACATGTTTATTTCTGCTGAAAAACACGTTTTGACACTTTCTGTACACTGGGGTTAAGGGCTGAGTGTGTGGGCACTTCTGAGCCTTGCTTTTACAAGGAGATTCAGTTGTCTGAAAAAACGCGTTTATTTCGGGCTGAAAAACACGTTTTGAAAAGTGTGATGTTACTGCCCCATAACTTACATGGGGTTGACCAAACTTGCAGAAACGTTTATTTCTGCTGAAAAACATGTTTTGACACTTTCTGTACACTGGGGTTAAGGGCTGAGTGTTTGGGCACTTCTGAGCCTTGCTGTTACAAGTAGATTCAGTTGCCTGAAAAAACGCGTTTATTTCGGGCTGAAAAACACGTTTTGAAAAGTGTGATGTTACTGCCCCATAACTTACATGGGGTTGACCAAACTTGCAGAAACATGTTTATTTCTGCTGAAAAACACGTTTTGACACTTTCTGTACACTGGGGTTAAGGGCTGAGTGTGTGGGCTCTTCTGAAGCTTGCTGTTACAAGGAGATTCAGTTGCCTGAAAAAACGCGTTTATTTCGGGCTGAAAAACACGTTTTGAAAAGTGTGATGTTACTGCCCCATAACTTACATGGGGTTGACCAAACTTGCAGAAACATGTTTATTTCTGCTGAAAAACACGTTTTGACACTTTCTGTACACTGGGGTTAAGGGCTGAGTGTGTGGGCTCTTCTGAGCCTTGCTGTTACAAGGAGATTCAGTTGTCTGAAAAAACGCGTTTATTTCGGGCTGAAAAACACGTTTTGAAAAGTGTGATGTTACTGCCCCATAACTTACATGGGGTTGACCAAACTTGCAGAAACATGTTTATTTCTGCTGAAAAACACGTTTTGACACTTTCTGTACACTGGGGTTAAGGGCTGAGTGTGTGGGCTCTTCTGAAGCTTGCTGTTACAAGGAGATTCAGTTGCCTGAAAAAACGTGTTTATTTCGGGCTGAAAAACACGTTTTGAAAAGTGTGATGTTACTGCCCCATAACTTACATGGGGTTGACCAAACTTGCAGAAACATGTTTATTTCTGCTGAAAAACACGTTTTGACACTTTCTGTACACTGGGGTTAAGGGCTGAGTGTGTGGGCTCTTCTGAGCCTTGCTGTTACAAGGAGATTCAGTTGTCTGAAAAAACGCGTTTATTTCGGGCTGAAAAACACGTTTTGAAAAATGTGATGTTACTGCCCCATAACTTACATGGGGTTGACCAAACTTGCAGAAACATGTTTATTTCTGCTGAAAAACACGTTTTGACACTTTCTGTACACTGGGGTTAAGGGCTGAGTGTGTGGGCACTTCTGAGCCTTGCTGTTACAAGTAGATTCAGTTGCCTGAAAAAACGCGTTTATTTCGGGCTGAAAAACACGTTTTGAAAAGTGTGATGTTACTGCCCCATAACTTACATGGGGTTGACCAAACTTGCAGAAACATGTTTATTTCTGCTGAAAAACACGTTTTGACACTTTCTGTACACTGGGGTTAAGGGGTGAGTGTGTGGGCTCTTCTGAGCCTTGCTGTTACAAGGAGATTCAGTTGTCTGAAAAAACGCGTTTATTTCGGGCTGAAAAACACGTTTTGAAAAGTGTGATGTTACTGCCCCATAACTTACATGGGGTTGACCAAACTTGCAGAAACATGTTTATTTCTGCTGAAAAACACGTTTTGACACTTTCTGTACACTGGGGTTAAGGGCTGAGTGTGTGGGCTCTTCTGAAGCTTGCTGTTACAAGGAGATTCAGTTGCCTGAAAAAACGTGTTTATTTCGGGCTGAAAAACACGTTTTGAAAAGTGTGATGTTACTGCCCCATAACTTACATGGGGTTGACCAAACTTGCAGAAACATGTTTATTTCTGCTGAAAAACATGTTTTGACACTTTCTGTACACTGGGGTTAAGGGCTGAGTGTGTGGGCACTTCTGAGCCTTGCTGTTACAAGTAGATTCAGTTGCCTGAAAAAACGCGTTTATTTCGGGCTGAAAAACACGTTTTGAAAAGTGTGATGTTACTGCCCCATAACTTACATGGGGTTGACCAAACTTGCAGAAACATGTTTATTTCTGCTGAAAAACACGTTTTGACACTTTCTGTACACTGGGGTTAAGGGCTGAGTGTGTGGGCTCTTCTGAAGCTTGCTGTTACAAGGAGATTCAGTTGCCTGAAAAAACGTGTTTATTTCGGGCTGAAAAACACGTTTTGAAAAGTGTGATGTTACTGCCCCATAACTTACATGGGGTTGACCAAACTTGCAGAAACATGTTTATTTCTGCTGAAAAACATGTTTTGACACTTTCTGTACACTGGGGTTAAGGGCTGAGTGTGTGGGCACTTCTGAGCCTTGCTGTTACAAGTAGATTCAGTTGCCTGAAAAAACGCGTTTATTTCGGGCTGAAAAACACGTTTTGAAAAGTGTGATGTTACTGCCCCATAACTTACATGGGGTTGACCAAACTTGCAGAAACATGTTTATTTCTGCTGAAAAACACGTTTTGACACTTTCTGTACACTGGGGTTAAGGGCTGAGTGTGTGGGCTCTTCTGAGCCTTGCTGTTACAAGGAGATTCAGTTGTCTGAAAAAACGCGTTTATTTCGGGCTGAAAAACACGTTTTGAAAAGTGTGATGTTACTGCCCCATAACTTACATGGGGTTGACCAAACTTGCAGAAACATGTTTATTTCTGCTGAAAAACACGTTTTGACACTTTCTGTACACTGGGGTTAAGGGCTGAGTGTGTGGGCACTTCTGAGCCTTGCTTTTACAAGGAGATTCAGTTGTCTGAAAAAACGCGTTTATTTCGGGCTGAAAAACACGTTTTGAAAAGTGTGATGTTACTGCCCCATAACTTACATGGGGTTGACCAAACTTGCAGAAACATGTTTATTTCTGCTGAAAAACACGTTTTGACACTTTCTGTACACTGGGGTTAAGGGGTGAGTGTGTGGGCTCTTCTGAGCCTTGCTGTTACAAGGAGATTCAGTTGTCTGAAAAAACGCGTTTATTTCGGGCTGAAAAACACGTTTTGAAAAGTGTGATGTTACTGCCCCATAACTTACATGGGGTTGACCAAACTTGCAGAAACATGTTTATTTCTGCTGAAAAACACGTTTTGACACTTTCTGTACACTGGGGTTAAGGGCTGAGTGTGTGGGCTCTTCTGAAGCTTGCTGTTACAAGGAGATTCAGTTGCCTGAAAAAACGTGTTTATTTCGGGCTGAAAAACACGTTTTGAAAAGTGTGATGTTACTGCCCCATAACTTACATGGGGTTGACCAAACTTGCAGAAACGTTTATTTCTGCTGAAAAACATGTTTTGACACTTTCTGTACACTGGGGTTAAGGGCTGAGTGTTTGGGCACTTCTGAGCCTTGCTGTTACAAGTAGATTCAGTTGCCTGAAAAAACGCGTTTATTTCGGGCTGAAAAACACGTTTTGAAAAGTGTGATGTTACTGCCCCATAACTTACATGGGGTTGACCAAACTTGCAGAAACATGTTTATTTCTGCTGAAAAACACGTTTTGACACTTTCTGTACACTGGGGTTAAGGGCTGAGTGTGTGGGCTCTTCTGAAGCTTGCTGTTACAAGGAGATTCAGTTGCCTGAAAAAACGCGTTTATTTCGGGCTGAAAAACACGTTTTGAAAAGTGTGATGTTACTGCCCCATAACTTACATGGGGTTGACCAAACTTGCAGAAACATGTTTATTTCTGCTGAAAAACACGTTTTGACACTTTCTGTACACTGGGGTTAAGGGCTGAGTGTGTGGGCTCTTCTGAGCCTTGCTGTTACAAGGAGATTCAGTTGTCTGAAAAAACGCGTTTATTTCGGGCTGAAAAACACGTTTTGAAAAGTGTGATGTTACTGCCCCATAACTTACATGGGGTTGACCAAACTTGCAGAAACATGTTTATTTCTGCTGAAAAACACGTTTTGACACTTTCTGTACACTGGGGTTAAGGGCTGAGTGTGTGGGTTCTTCTGAAGCTTGCTGTTACAAGGAGATTCAGTTGCCTGAAAAAACGTGTTTATTTCGGGCTGAAAAACACGTTTTGAAAAGTGTGATGTTACTGCCCCATAACTTACATGGGGTTGACCAAACTTGCAGAAACATGTTTATTTCTGCTGAAAAACATGTTTTGACACTTTCTGTACACTGGGGTTAAGGGCTGAGTGTGTGGGCACTTCTGAGCCTTGCTGTTACAAGGAGATTCGGTTGCCTGAAAAAACGTGTTTATTTCGGGCTGAAAAACACGTTTTGAAAAGTGTGATGTTACTGCCCCATAACTTACATGGGGTTGACCAAACTTGCAGAAACATGTTTATTTCTGCTGAAAAACACGTTTTGACACTTTCTGTACACTGGGGTTAAGGGCTGAGTGTGTGGGCACTTCTGAGCCTTGCTTTTACAAGGAGATTCAGTTGTCTGAAAAAACGCGTTTATTTCGGGCTGAAAAACACGTTTTGAAAAGTGTGATGTTACTGCCCCATAACTTACATGGGGTTGACCAAACTTGCAGAAACATGTTTATTTCTGCTGAAAAACACGTTTTGACACTTTCTGTACACTGGGGTTAAGGGCTGAGTGTGTGGGCTCTTCTGAGCCTTGCTGTTACAAGGAGATTCAGTTGTCTGAAAAAACGCGTTTATTTCGGGCTGAAAAACACGTTTTGAAAAGTGTGATGTTACTGCCCCATAACTTACATGGGGTTGACCAAACTTGCAGAAACATGTTTATTTCTGCTGAAAAACACGTTTTGACACTTTCTGTACACTGGGGTTAAGGGCTGAGTGTGTGGGCTCTTCTGAAGCTTGCTGTTACAAGGAGATTCAGTTGCCTGAAAAAACGTGTTTATTTCGGGCTGAAAAACACGTTTTGAAAAGTGTGATGTTACTGCCCCATAACTTACATGGGGTTGACCAAACTTGCAGAAACATGTTTATTTCTGCTGAAAAACACGTTTTGACACTTTCTGTACACTGGGGTTAAGGGCTGAGTGTGTGGGCTCTTCTGAAGCTTGCTGTTACAAGGAGATTCAGTTGCCTGAAAAAACGTGTTTATTTCGGGCTGAAAAACACGTTTTGAAAAGTGTGATGTTACTGCCCCATAACTTACATGGGGTTGACCAAACTTGCAGAAACGTTTATTTCTGCTGAAAAACATGTTTTGACACTTTCTGTACACTGGGGTTAAGGGCTGAGTGTTTGGGCACTTCTGAGCCTTGCTGTTACAAGTAGATTCAGTTGCCTGAAAAAACGCGTTTATTTCGGGCTGAAAAACACGTTTTGAAAAGTGTGATGTTACTGCCCCATAACTTACATGGGGTTGACCAAACTTGCAGAAACATGTTTATTTCTGCTGAAAAACACGTTTTGACACTTTCTGTACACTGGGGTTAAGGGCTGAGTGTGTGGGCTCTTCTGAAGCTTGCTGTTACAAGGAGATTCAGTTGCCTGAAAAAACGCGTTTATTTCGGGCTGAAAAACACGTTTTGAAAAGTGTGATGTTACTGCCCCATAACTTACATGGGGTTGACCAAACTTGCAGAAACATGTTTATTTCTGCTGAAAAACACGTTTTGACACTTTCTGTACACTGGGGTTAAGGGGTGAGTGTGTGGGCTCTTCTGAGCCTTGCTGTTACAAGGAGATTCAGTTGTCTGAAAAAACGCGTTTATTTCGGGCTGAAAAACACGTTTTGAAAAGTGTGATGTTACTGCCCCATAACTTACATGGGGTTGACCAAACTTGCAGAAACATGTTTATTTCTGCTGAAAAACACGTTTTGACACTTTCTGTACACTGGGGTTAAGGGGTGAGTGTGTGGGCTCTTCTGAGCCTTGCTTTTACAAGGAGATTCAGTTGTCTGAAAAAACGCGTTTATTTCGGGCTGAAAAACACGTTTTGAAAAGTGTGATGTTACTGCCCCATAACTTACATGGGGTTGACCAAACTTGCAGAAACATGTTTATTTCTGCTGAAAAACACGTTTTGACACTTTCTGTACACTGGGGTTAAGGGCTGAGTGTGTGGGCTCTTCTGAGCCTTGCTGTTACAAGGAGATTCAGTTGTCTGAAAAAACGCGTTTATTTCGGGCTGAAAAACACGTTTTGAAAAGTGTGATGTTACTGCCCCATAACTTACATGGGGTTGACCAAACTTGCAGAAACATGTTTATTTCTGCTGAAAAACACGTTTTGACACTTTCTGTACACTGGGGTTAAGGGCTGAGTGTGTGGGCACTTCTGAGCCTTGCTTTTACAAGGAGATTCAGTTGTCTGAAAAAACGCGTTTATTTCGGGCTGAAAAACACGTTTTGAAAAGTGTGATGTTACTGCCCCATAACTTACATGGGGTTGACCAAACTTGCAGAAACATGTTTATTTCTGCTGAAAAACACGTTTTGACACTTTCTGTACACTGGGGTTAAGGGGTGAGTGTGTGGGCTCTTCTGAGCCTTGCTGTTACAAGGAGATTCAGTTGTCTGAAAAAACGCGTTTATTTCGGGCTGAAAAACACGTTTTGAAAAGTGTGATGTTACTGCCCCATAACTTACATGGGGTTGACCAAACTTGCAGAAACATGTTTATTTCTGCTGAAAAACACGTTTTGACACTTTCTGTACACTGGGGTTAAGGGCTGAGTGTGTGGGCTCTTCTGAAGCTTGCTGTTACAAGGAGATTCAGTTGCCTGAAAAAACGTGTTTATTTCGGGCTGAAAAACACGTTTTGAAAAGTGTGATGTTACTGCCCCATAACTTACATGGGGTTGACCAAACTTGCAGAAACGTTTATTTCTGCTGAAAAACATGTTTTGACACTTTCTGTACACTGGGGTTAAGGGCTGAGTGTTTGGGCACTTCTGAGCCTTGCTGTTACAAGTAGATTCAGTTGCCTGAAAAAACGCGTTTATTTCGGGCTGAAAAACACGTTTTGAAAAGTGTGATGTTACTGCCCCATAACTTACATGGGGTTGACCAAACTTGCAGAAACATGTTTATTTCTGCTGAAAAACACGTTTTGACACTTTCTGTACACTGGGGTTAAGGGCTGAGTGTGTGGGCTCTTCTGAAGCTTGCTGTTACAAGGAGATTCAGTTGCCTGAAAAAACGCGTTTATTTCGGGCTGAAAAACACGTTTTGAAAAGTGTGATGTTACTGCCCCATAACTTACATGGGGTTGACCAAACTTGCAGAAACATGTTTATTTCTGCTGAAAAACACGTTTTGACACTTTCTGTACACTGGGGTTAAGGGCTGAGTGTGTGGGCTCTTCTGAGCCTTGCTGTTACAAGGAGATTCAGTTGTCTGAAAAAACGCGTTTATTTCGGGCTGAAAAACACGTTTTGAAAAGTGTGATGTTACTGCCCCATAACTTACATGGGGTTGACCAAACTTGCAGAAACATGTTTATTTCTGCTGAAAAACACGTTTTGACACTTTCTGTACACTGGGGTTAAGGGCTGAGTGTGTGGGCTCTTCTGAAGCTTGCTGTTACAAGGAGATTCAGTTGCCTGAAAAAACGTGTTTATTTCGGGCTGAAAAACACGTTTTGAAAAGTGTGATGTTACTGCCCCATAACTTACATGGGGTTGACCAAACTTGCAGAAACATGTTTATTTCTGCTGAAAAACACGTTTTGACACTTTCTGTACACTGGGGTTAAGGGCTGAGTGTGTGGGCTCTTCTGAGCCTTGCTGTTACAAGGAGATTCAGTTGTCTGAAAAAACGCGTTTATTTCGGGCTGAAAAACACGTTTTGAAAAATGTGATGTTACTGCCCCATAACTTACATGGGGTTGACCAAACTTGCAGAAACATGTTTATTTCTGCTGAAAAACACGTTTTGACACTTTCTGTACACTGGGGTTAAGGGCTGAGTGTGTGGGCACTTCTGAGCCTTGCTGTTACAAGTAGATTCAGTTGCCTGAAAAAACGCGTTTATTTCGGGCTGAAAAACACGTTTTGAAAAGTGTGATGTTACTGCCCCATAACTTACATGGGGTTGACCAAACTTGCAGAAACATGTTTATTTCTGCTGAAAAACACGTTTTGACACTTTCTGTACACTGGGGTTAAGGGGTGAGTGTGTGGGCTCTTCTGAGCCTTGCTGTTACAAGGAGATTCAGTTGTCTGAAAAAACGCGTTTATTTCGGGCTGAAAAACACGTTTTGAAAAGTGTGATGTTACTGCCCCATAACTTACATGGGGTTGACCAAACTTGCAGAAACATGTTTATTTCTGCTGAAAAACACGTTTTGACACTTTCTGTACACTGGGGTTAAGGGCTGAGTGTGTGGGCTCTTCTGAAGCTTGCTGTTACAAGGAGATTCAGTTGCCTGAAAAAACGTGTTTATTTCGGGCTGAAAAACACGTTTTGAAAAGTGTGATGTTACTGCCCCATAACTTACATGGGGTTGACCAAACTTGCAGAAACATGTTTATTTCTGCTGAAAAACATGTTTTGACACTTTCTGTACACTGGGGTTAAGGGCTGAGTGTGTGGGCACTTCTGAGCCTTGCTGTTACAAGTAGATTCAGTTGCCTGAAAAAACGCGTTTATTTCGGGCTGAAAAACACGTTTTGAAAAGTGTGATGTTACTGCCCCATAACTTACATGGGGTTGACCAAACTTGCAGAAACATGTTTATTTCTGCTGAAAAACACGTTTTGACACTTTCTGTACACTGGGGTTAAGGGCTGAGTGTGTGGGCTCTTCTGAAGCTTGCTGTTACAAGGAGATTCAGTTGCCTGAAAAAACGTGTTTATTTCGGGCTGAAAAACACGTTTTGAAAAGTGTGATGTTACTGCCCCATAACTTACATGGGGTTGACCAAACTTGCAGAAACATGTTTATTTCTGCTGAAAAACATGTTTTGACACTTTCTGTACACTGGGGTTAAGGGCTGAGTGTGTGGGCACTTCTGAGCCTTGCTGTTACAAGTAGATTCAGTTGCCTGAAAAAACGCGTTTATTTCGGGCTGAAAAACACGTTTTGAAAAGTGTGATGTTACTGCCCCATAACTTACATGGGGTTGACCAAACTTGCAGAAACATGTTTATTTCTGCTGAAAAACACGTTTTGACACTTTCTGTACACTGGGGTTAAGGGCTGAGTGTGTGGGCTCTTCTGAGCCTTGCTGTTACAAGGAGATTCAGTTGTCTGAAAAAACGCGTTTATTTCGGGCTGAAAAACACGTTTTGAAAAGTGTGATGTTACTGCCCCATAACTTACATGGGGTTGACCAAACTTGCAGAAACATGTTTATTTCTGCTGAAAAACACGTTTTGACACTTTCTGTACACTGGGGTTAAGGGCTGAGTGTGTGGGCACTTCTGAGCCTTGCTTTTACAAGGAGATTCAGTTGTCTGAAAAAACGCGTTTATTTCGGGCTGAAAAACACGTTTTGAAAAGTGTGATGTTACTGCCCCATAACTTACATGGGGTTGACCAAACTTGCAGAAACATGTTTATTTCTGCTGAAAAACACGTTTTGACACTTTCTGTACACTGGGGTTAAGGGGTGAGTGTGTGGGCTCTTCTGAGCCTTGCTGTTACAAGGAGATTCAGTTGTCTGAAAAAACGCGTTTATTTCGGGCTGAAAAACACGTTTTGAAAAGTGTGATGTTACTGCCCCATAACTTACATGGGGTTGACCAAACTTGCAGAAACATGTTTATTTCTGCTGAAAAACACGTTTTGACACTTTCTGTACACTGGGGTTAAGGGCTGAGTGTGTGGGCTCTTCTGAAGCTTGCTGTTACAAGGAGATTCAGTTGCCTGAAAAAACGTGTTTATTTCGGGCTGAAAAACACGTTTTGAAAAGTGTGATGTTACTGCCCCATAACTTACATGGGGTTGACCAAACTTGCAGAAACGTTTATTTCTGCTGAAAAACATGTTTTGACACTTTCTGTACACTGGGGTTAAGGGCTGAGTGTTTGGGCACTTCTGAGCCTTGCTGTTACAAGTAGATTCAGTTGCCTGAAAAAACGCGTTTATTTCGGGCTGAAAAACACGTTTTGAAAAGTGTGATGTTACTGCCCCATAACTTACATGGGGTTGACCAAACTTGCAGAAACATGTTTATTTCTGCTGAAAAACACGTTTTGACACTTTCTGTACACTGGGGTTAAGGGCTGAGTGTGTGGGCTCTTCTGAAGCTTGCTGTTACAAGGAGATTCAGTTGCCTGAAAAAACGCGTTTATTTCGGGCTGAAAAACACGTTTTGAAAAGTGTGATGTTACTGCCCCATAACTTACATGGGGTTGACCAAACTTGCAGAAACATGTTTATTTCTGCTGAAAAACACGTTTTGACACTTTCTGTACACTGGGGTTAAGCCTGAGTGTGTGGGCACTTCTGAGCCTTGCTTTTACAAGGAGATTCAGTTGTCTGAAAAAACGCGTTTATTTCGGGCTGAAAAACACGTTTTGAAAAGTGTGATGTTACTGCCCCATAACTTACATGGGGTTGACCAAACTTGCAGAAACATGTTTATTTCTGCTGAAAAACACGTTTTGACACTTTCTGTACACTGGGGTTAAGGGCTGAGTGTGTGGGCTCTTCTGAAGCTTGCTGTTACAAGGAGATTCAGTTGCCTGAAAAAACGTGTTTATTTCGGGCTGAAAAACACGTTTTGAAAAGTGTGATGTTACTGCCCCATAACTTACATGGGGTTGACCAAACTTGCAGAAACATGTTTATTTCTGCTGAAAAACACGTTTTGACACTTTCTGTACACTGGGGTTAAGGGCTGAGTGTGTGGGCACTTCTGAGCCTTGCTTTTACAAGGAGATTCAGTTGTCTGAAAAAACGCGTTTATTTCGGGCTGAAAAACACGTTTTGAAAAGTGTGATGTTACTGCCCCATAACTTACATGGGGTTGACCAAACTTGCAGAAACATGTTTATTTCTGCTGAAAAACACGTTTTGACACTTTCTGTACACTGGGGTTAAGGGCTGAGTGTGTGGGCTCTTCTGAGCCTTGCTGTTACAAGGAGATTCAGTTGTCTGAAAAAACGCGTTTATTTCGGGCTGAAAAACACGTTTTGAAAAGTGTGATGTTACTGCCCCATAACTTACATGGGGTTGACCAAACTTGCAGAAACATGTTTATTTCTGCTGAAAAACACGTTTTGACACTTTCTGTACACTGGGGTTAAGGGCTGAGTGTGTGGGCTCTTCTGAAGCTTGCTGTTACAAGGAGATTCAGTTGCCTGAAAAAACGTGTTTATTTCGGGCTGAAAAACACGTTTTGAAAAATGTGATGTTACTGCCCCATAACTTACATGGGGTTGACCAAACTTGCAGAAACATGTTTATTTCTGCTGAAAAACACGTTTTGACACTTTCTGTACACTGGGGTTAAGGGCTGAGTGTGTGGGCACTTCTGAGCCTTGCTTTTACAAGTATATTCAGTTGTCTGAAAAAACGTGTTTATTTCGGGCTGAAAAACACGTTTTGAAAAGTGTGATGTTACTGCCCCATAACTTACATGGGGTTGACCAAACTTGCAGAAACATGTTTATTTCTGCTGAAAAACATGTTTTGACACTTTCTGTACACTGGGGTTAAGGGCTGAGTGTGTGGGCACTTCTGAGCCTTGCTGTTACAAGTAGATTCAGTTGCCTGAAAAAACGCGTTTATTTCGGGCTGAAAAACACGTTTTGAAAAGTGTGATGTTACTGCCCCATAACTTACATGGGGTTGACCAAACTTGCAGAAACATGTTTATTTCTGCTGAAAAACACGTTTTGACACTTTCTGTACACTGGGGTTAAGGGCTGAGTGTGTGGGCTCTTCTGAGCCTTGCTGTTACAAGGAGATTCAGTTGTCTGAAAAAACGCGTTTATTTCGGGCTGAAAAACACGTTTTGAAAAGTGTGATGTTACTGCCCCATAACTTACATGGGGTTGACCAAACTTGCAGAAACATGTTTATTTCTGCTGAAAAACACGTTTTGACACTTTCTGTACACTGGGGTTAAGGGCTGAGTGTGTGGGCACTTCTGAGCCTTGCTTTTACAAGTAGATTCAGTTGTCTGAAAAAACGCGTTTATTTCGGGCTGAAAAACACGTTTTGAAAAATGTGATGTTACTGCCCCATAACTTACATGGGGTTGACCAAACTTGCAGAAACATGTTTATTTCTGCTGAAAAACACGTTTTGACACTTTCTGTACACTGGGGTTAAGGGGTGAGTGTGTGGGCTCTTCTGAGCCTTGCTGTTACAAGGAGATTCAGTTGTCTGAAAAAACGCGTTTATTTCGGGCTGAAAAACACGTTTTGAAAAGTGTGATGTTACTGCCCCATAACTTACATGGGGTTGACCAAACTTGCAGAAACATGTTTATTTCTGCTGAAAAACACGTTTTGACACTTTCTGTACACTGGGGTTAAGGGCTGAGTGTGTGGGCTCTTCTGAAGCTTGCTGTTACAAGGAGATTCAGTTGCCTGAAAAAACGTGTTTATTTCGGGCTGAAAAACACGTTTTGAAAAGTGTGATGTTACTGCCCCATAACTTACATGGGGTTGACCAAACTTGCAGAAACATGTTTATTTCTGCTGAAAAACATGTTTTGACACTTTCTGTACACTGGGGTTAAGGGCTGAGTGTGTGGGCACTTCTGAGCCTTGCTGTTACAAGTAGATTCAGTTGCCTGAAAAAACGCGTTTATTTCGGGCTGAAAAACACGTTTTGAAAAGTGTGATGTTACTGCCCCATAACTTACATGGGGTTGACCAAACTTGCAGAAACATGTTTATTTCTGCTGAAAAACACGTTTTGACACTTTCTGTACACTGGGGTTAAGGGCTGAGTGTGTGGGCTCTTCTGAAGCTTGCTGTTACAAGGAGATTCAGTTGCCTGAAAAAACGTGTTTATTTCGGGCTGAAAAACACGTTTTGAAAAGTGTGATGTTACTGCCCCATAACTTACATGGGGTTGACCAAACTTGCAGAAACATGTTTATTTCTGCTGAAAAACATGTTTTGACACTTTCTGTACACTGGGGTTAAGGGCTGAGTGTGTGGGCACTTCTGAGCCTTGCTGTTACAAGGAGATTCAGTTGCCTGAAAAAACGTGTTTATTTCGGGCTGAAAAACACGTTTTGAAAAGTGTGATGTTACTGCCCCATAACTTACATGGGGTTGACCAAACTTGCAGAAACATGTTTATTTCTGCTGAAAAACACGTTTTGACACTTTCTGTACACTGGGGTTAAGGGCTGAGTGTGTGGGCACTTCTGAGCCTTGCTTTTACAAGGAGATTCAGTTGTCTGAAAAAACGCGTTTATTTCGGGCTGAAAAACACGTTTTGAAAAGTGTGATGTTACTGCCCCATAACTTACATGGGGTTGACCAAACTTGCAGAAACATGTTTATTTCTGCTGAAAAACACGTTTTGACACTTTCTGTACACTGGGGTTAAGGGCTGAGTGTGTGGGCTCTTCTGAGCCTTGCTGTTACAAGGAGATTCAGTTGCCTGAAAAAACGTGTTTATTTCGGGCTGAAAAACACGTTTTGAAAAGTGTGATGTTACTGCCCCATAACTTACATGGGGTTGACCAAACTTGCAGAAACATGTTTATTTCTGCTGAAAAACATGTTTTGACACTTTCTGTACACTGGGGTTAAGGGCTGAGTGTGTGGGCACTTCTGAGCCTTGCTGTTACAAGTAGATTCAGTTGCCTGAAAAAACGCGTTTATTTCGGGCTGAAAAACACGTTTTGAAAAGTGTGATGTTACTGCCCCATAACTTACATGGGGTTGACCAAACTTGCAGAAACATGTTTATTTCTGCTGAAAAACACGTTTTGACACTTTCTGTACACTGGGGTTAAGGGCTGAGTGTGTGGGCACTTCTGAGCCTTGCTTTTACAAGGAGATTCAGTTGTCTGAAAAAACGCGTTTATTTCGGGCTGAAAAACACGTTTTGAAAAGTGTGATGTTACTGCCCCATAACTTACATGGGGTTGACCAAACTTGCAGAAACATGTTTATTTCTGCTGAAAAACACGTTTTGACACTTTCTGTACACTGGGGTTAAGGGCTGAGTGTGTGGGCTCTTCTGAGCCTTGCTGTTACAAGGAGATTCAGTTGTCTGAAAAAACGCGTTTATTTCGGGCTGAAAAACACGTTTTGAAAAGTGTGATGTTACTGCCCCATAACTTACATGGGGTTGACCAAACTTGCAGAAACATGTTTATTTCTGCTGAAAAACACGTTTTGACACTTTCTGTACACTGGGGTTAAGGGCTGAGTGTGTGGGCTCTTCTGAGCCTTGCTTTTACAAGTATATTCAGTTGTCTGAAAAAACGTGTTTATTTCGGGCTGAAAAACACGTTTTGAAAAGTGTGATGTTACTGCCCCATAACTTACATGGGGTTGACCAAACTTGCAGAAACATGTTTATTTCTGCTGAAAAACATGTTTTGACACTTTCTGTACACTGGGGTTAAGGGCTGAGTGTGTGGGCACTTCTGAGCCTTGCTGTTACAAGTAGATTCAGTTGCCTGAAAAAACGCGTTTATTTCGGGCTGAAAAACACGTTTTGAAAAGTGTGATGTTACTGCCCCATAACTTACATGGGGTTGACCAAACTTGCAGAAACATGTTTATTTCTGCTGAAAAACACGTTTTGACACTTTCTGTACACTGGGGTTAAGGGCTGAGTGTGTGGGCTCTTCTGAGCCTTGCTGTTACAAGGAGATTCAGTTGTCTGAAAAAACGCGTTTATTTCGGGCTGAAAAACACGTTTTGAAAAGTGTGATGTTACTGCCCCATAACTTACATGGGGTTGACCAAACTTGCAGAAACATGTTTATTTCTGCTGAAAAACACGTTTTGACACTTTCTGTACACTGGGGTTAAGGGCTGAGTGTGTGGGCTCTTCTGAAGCTTGCTGTTACAAGGAGATTCAGTTGCCTGAAAAAACCTGTTTATTTCGGGCTGAAAAACACGTTTTGAAAAGTGTGATGTTACTGCCCCATAACTTACATGGGGTTGACCAAACTTGCAGAAACATGTTTATTTCTGCTGAAAAACACGTTTTGACACTTTCTGTACACTGGGGTTAAGGGGTGAGTGTGTGGGCTCTTCTGAGCCTTGCTGTTACAAGGAGATTCAGTTGTCTGAAAAAACGCGTTTATTTCGGGCTGAAAAACACGTTTTGAAAAGTGTGATGTTACTGCCCCATAACTTACATGGGGTTGACCAAACTTGCAGAAACATGTTTATTTCTGCTGAAAAACACGTTTTGACACTTTCTGTACACTGGGGTTAAGGGCTGAGTGTGTGGGCTCTTCTGAAGCTTGCTGTTACAAGGAGATTCAGTTGCCTGAAAAAACGTGTTTATTTCGGGCTGAAAAACACGTTTTGAAAAGTGTGATGTTACTGCCCCATAACTTACATGGGGTTGACCAAACTTGCAGAAACATGTTTATTTCTGCTGAAAAACATGTTTTGACACTTTCTGTACACTGGGGTTAAGGGCTGAGTGTGTGGGCACTTCTGAGCCTTGCTGTTACAAGTAGATTCAGTTGCCTGAAAAAACGCGTTTATTTCGGGCTGAAAAACACGTTTTGAAAAGTGTGATGTTACTGCCCCATAACTTACATGGGGTTGACCAAACTTGCAGAAACATGTTTATTTCTGCTGAAAAACACGTTTTGACACTTTCTGTACACTGGGGTTAAGGGCTGAGTGTGTGGGCTCTTCTGAAGCTTGCTGTTACAAGGAGATTCAGTTGCCTGAAAAAACGTGTTTATTTCGGGCTGAAAAACACGTTTTGAAAAGTGTGATGTTACTGCCCCATAACTTACATGGGGTTGACCAAACTTGCAGAAACATGTTTATTTCTGCTGAAAAACATGTTTTGACACTTTCTGTACACTGGGGTTAAGGGCTGAGTGTGTGGGCACTTCTGAGCCTTGCTGTTACAAGGAGATTCAGTTGCCTGAAAAAACGTGTTTATTTCGGGCTGAAAAACACGTTTTGAAAAGTGTGATGTTACTGCCCCATAACTTACATGGGGTTGACCAAACTTGCAGAAACATGTTTATTTCTGCTGAAAAACACGTTTTGACACTTTCTGTACACTGGGGTTAAGGGCTGAGTGTGTGGGCACTTCTGAGCCTTGCTTTTACAAGGAGATTCAGTTGCCTGAAAAAACGTGTTTATTTCGGGCTGAAAAACACGTTTTGAAAAGTGTGATGTTACTGCCCCATAACTTACATGGGGTTGACCAAACTTGCAGAAACATGTTTATTTCTGCTGAAAAACACGTTTTGACACTTTCTGTACACTGGGGTTAAGGGCTGAGTGTGTGGGCTCTTCTGAGCCTTGCTGTTACAAGGAGATTCAGTTGTCTGAAAAAACGCGTTTATTTCGGGCTGAAAAACACGTTTTGAAAAGTGTGATGTTACTGCCCCATAACTTACATGGGGTTGACCAAACTTGCAGAAACATGTTTATTTCTGCTGAAAAACACGTTTTGACACTTTCTGTACACTGGGGTTAAGGGCTGAGTGTGTGGGTTCTTCTGAAGCTTGCTGTTACAAGGAGATTCAGTTGCCTGAAAAAACGTGTTTATTTCGGGCTGAAAAACACGTTTTGAAAAGTGTGATGTTACTGCCCCATAACTTACATGGGGTTGACCAAACTTGCAGAAACATGTTTATTTCTGCTGAAAAACATGTTTTGACACTTTCTGTACACTGGGGTTAAGGGCTGAGTGTGTGGGCTCTTCTGAAGCTTGCTGTTACAAGGAGATTCAGTTGCCTGAAAAAACGTGTTTATTTCGGGCTGAAAAACACGTTTTGAAAAGTGTGATGTTACTGCCCCATAACTTACATGGGGTTGACCAAACTTGCAGAAACATGTTTATTTCTGCTGAAAAACACGTTTTGACACTTTCTGTACACTGGGGTTAAGGGCTGAGTGTGTGGGCACTTCTGAGCCTTGCTTTTACAAGGAGATTCAGTTGTCTGAAAAAACGCGTTTATTTCGGGCTGAAAAACACGTTTTGAAAAGTGTGATGTTACTGCCCCATAACTTACATGGGGTTGACCAAACTTGCAGAAACATGTTTATTTCTGCTGAAAAACACGTTTTGACACTTTCTGTACACTGGGGTTAAGGGCTGAGTGTGTGGGCTCTTCTGAGCCTTGCTGTTACAAGGAGATTCAGTTGTCTGAAAAAACGCGTTTATTTCGGGCTGAAAAACACGTTTTGAAAAGTGTGATGTTACTGCCCCATAACTTACATGGGGTTGACCAAACTTGCAGAAACATGTTTATTTCTGCTGAAAAACACGTTTTGACACTTTCTGTACACTGGGGTTAAGGGCTGAGTGTGTGGGCTCTTCTGAAGCTTGCTGTTACAAGGAGATTCAGTTGCCTGAAAAAACGTGTTTATTTCGGGCTGAAAAACACGTTTTGAAAAGTGTGATGTTACTGCCCCATAACTTACATGGGGTTGACCAAACTTGCAGAAACATGTTTATTTCTGCTGAAAAACACGTTTTGACACTTTCTGTACACTGGGGTTAAGGGCTGAGTGTGTGGGCTCTTCTGAAGCTTGCTGTTACAAGGAGATTCAGTTGCCTGAAAAAACGTGTTTATTTCGGGCTGAAAAACACGTTTTGAAAAGTGTGATGTTACTGCCCCATAACTTACATGGGGTTGACCAAACTTGCAGAAACATGTTTATTTCTGCTGAAAAACACGTTTTGACACTTTCTGTACACTGGGGTTAAGGGCTGAGTGTGTGGGCTCTTCTGAGCCTTGCTGTTACAAGGAGATTCAGTTGTCTGAAAAAACGCGTTTATTTCGGGCTGAAAAACACGTTTTGAAAAATGTGATGTTACTGCCCCATAACTTACATGGGGTTGACCAAACTTGCAGAAACATGTTTATTTCTGCTGAAAAACACGTTTTGACACTTTCTGTACACTGGGGTTAAGGGCTGAGTGTGTGGGCACTTCTGAGCCTTGCTTTTACAAGGAGATTCAGTTGTCTGAAAAAACGCGTTTATTTCGGGCTGAAAAACACGTTTTGAAAAGTGTGATGTTACTGCCCCATAACTTACATGGGATTGACCAAACTTGCAGAAACATGTTTATTTCTGCTGAAAAACACGTTTTGACACTTTCTGTACACTGGGGTTAAGGGCTGAGTGTGTGGGCTCTTCTGAGCCTTGCTGTTACAAGGAGATTCAGTTGTCTGAAAAAACGCGTTTATTTCGGGCTGAAAAACACGTTTTGAAAAGTGTGATGTTACTGCCCCATAACTTACATGGGGTTGACCAAACTTGCAGAAACATGTTTATTTCTGCTGAAAAACACGTTTTGACACTTTCTGTACACTGGGGTTAAGGGCTGAGTGTGTGGGCTCTTCTGAAGCTTGCTGTTACAAGGAGATTCAGTTGCCTGAAAAAACGTGTTTATTTCGGGCTGAAAAACACGTTTTGAAAAGTGTGATGTTACTGCCCCATAACTTACATGGGGTTGACCAAACTTGCAGAAACATGTTTATTTCTGCTGAAAAACACGTTTTGACACTTTCTGTACACTGGGGTTAAGGGCTGAGTGTGTGGGCACTTCTGAGCCTTGCTTTTACAAGGAGATTCAGTTGTCTGAAAAAACGCGTTTATTTCGGGCTGAAAAACACGTTTTGAAAAGTGTGATGTTACTGCCCCATAACTTACATGGGGTTGACCAAACTTGCAGAAACATGTTTATTTCTGCTGAAAAACACGTTTTGACACTTTCTGTACACTGGGGTTAAGGGGTGAGTGTGTGGGCTCTTCTGAGCCTTGCTGTTACAAGGAGATTCAGTTGTCTGAAAAAACGCGTTTATTTCGGGCTGAAAAACACGTTTTGAAAAGTGTGATGTTACTGCCCCATAACTTACATGGGGTTGACCAAACTTGCAGAAACATGTTTATTTCTGCTGAAAAACACGTTTTGACACTTTCTGTACACTGGGGTTAAGGGGTGAGTGTGTGGGCTCTTCTGAAGCTTGCTGTTACAAGGAGATTCAGTTGCCTGAAAAAACGTGTTTATTTCGGGCTGAAAAACACGTTTTGAAAAGTGTGATGTTACTGCCCCATAACTTACATGGGGTTGACCAAACTTGCAGAAACATGTTTATTTCTGCTGAAAAACACGTTTTGACACTTTCTGTACACTGGGGTTAAGGGCTGAGTGTGTGGGCTCTTCTGAAGCTTGCTGTTACAAGGAGATTCAGTTGCCTGAAAAAACGTGTTTATTTCGGGCTGAAAAACACGTTTTGAAAAGTGTGATGTTACTGCCCCATAACTTACATGGGGTTGACCAAACTTGCAGAAACATGTTTATTTCTGCTGAAAAACACGTTTTGACACTTTCTGTACACTGGGGTTAAGGGCTGAGTGTGTGGGCTCTTCTGAGCCTTGCTGTTACAAGGAGATTCAGTTGTCTGAAAAAACGCGTTTATTTCGGGCTGAAAAACACGTTTTGAAAAATGTGATGTTACTGCCCCATAACTTACATGGGGTTGACCAAACTTGCAGAAACATGTTTATTTCTGCTGAAAAACACGTTTTGACACTTTCTGTACACTGGGGTTAAGGGCTGAGTGTGTGGGCACTTCTGAGCCTTGCTTTTACAAGGAGATTCAGTTGTCTGAAAAAACGCGTTTATTTCGGGCTGAAAAACACGTTTTGAAAAGTGTGATGTTACTGCCCCATAACTTACATGGGATTGACCAAACTTGCAGAAACATGTTTATTTCTGCTGAAAAACACGTTTTGACACTTTCTGTACACTGGGGTTAAGGGCTGAGTGTGTGGGCTCTTCTGAGCCTTGCTGTTACAAGGAGATTCAGTTGTCTGAAAAAACGCGTTTATTTCGGGCTGAAAAACACGTTTTGAAAAGTGTGATGTTACTGCCCCATAACTTACATGGGGTTGACCAAACTTGCAGAAACATGTTTATTTCTGCTGAAAAACACGTTTTGACACTTTCTGTACACTGGGGTTAAGGGCTGAGTGTGTGGGCTCTTCTGAAGCTTGCTGTTACAAGGAGATTCAGTTGCCTGAAAAAACGTGTTTATTTCGGGCTGAAAAACACGTTTTGAAAAGTGTGATGTTACTGCCCCATAACTTACATGGGGTTGACCAAACTTGCAGAAACATGTTTATTTCTGCTGAAAAACACGTTTTGACACTTTCTGTACACTGGGGTTAAGGGCTGAGTGTGTGGGCACTTCTGAGCCTTGCTTTTACAAGTATATTCAGTTGTCTGAAAAAACGTGTTTATTTCGGGCTGAAAAACACGTTTTGAAAAGTGTGATGTTACTGCCCCATAACTTACATGGGGTTGACCAAACTTGCAGAAACATGTTTATTTCTGCTGAAAAACATGTTTTGACACTTTCTGTACACTGGGGTTAAGGGCTGAGTGTGTGGGCACTTCTGAGCCTTGCTGTTACAAGTAGATTCAGTTGCCTGAAAAAACGCGTTTATTTCGGGCTGAAAAACACGTTTTGAAAAGTGTGATGTTACTGCCCCATAACTTACATGGGGTTGACCAAACTTGCAGAAACATGTTTATTTCTGCTGAAAAACACGTTTTGACACTTTCTGTACACTGGGGTTAAGGGCTGAGTGTGTGGGCTCTTCTGAGCCTTGCTGTTACAAGGAGATTCAGTTGTCTGAAAAAACGCGTTTATTTCGGGCTGAAAAACACGTTTTGAAAAGTGTGATGTTACTGCCCCATAACTTACATGGGGTTGACCAAACTTGCAGAAACATGTTTATTTCTGCTGAAAAACACGTTTTGACACTTTCTGTACACTGGGGTTAAGGGCTGAGTGTGTGGGCTCTTCTGAAGCTTGCTGTTACAAGGAGATTCAGTTGCCTGAAAAAACGTGTTTATTTCGGGCTGAAAAACACGTTTTGAAAAGTGTGATGTTACTGCCCCATAACTTACATGGGGTTGACCAAACTTGCAGAAACATGTTTATTTCTGCTGAAAAACACGTTTTGACACTTTCTGTACACTGGGGTTAAGGGCTGAGTGTGTGGGCTCTTCTGAGCCTTGCTGTTAAAAGGAGATTCAGTTGTCTGAAAAAACGCGTTTATTTCGGGCTGAAAAACACGTTTTGAAAAATGTGATGTTACTGCCCCATAACTTACATGGGGTTGACCAAACTTGCAGAAACATGTTTATTTCTGCTGAAAAACACGTTTTGACACTTTCTGTACACTGGGGTTAAGGGCTGAGTGTGTGGGCACTTCTGAGCCTTGCTTTTACAAGTAGATTCAGTTGTCTGAAAAAACGCGTTTATTTCGGGCTGAAAAACACGTTTTGAAAAATGTGATGTTACTGCCCCATAACTTACATGGGGTTGACCAAACTTGCAGAAACATGTTTATTTCTGCTGAAAAACACGTTTTGACACTTTCTGTACACTGGGGTTAAGGGCTGAGTGTGTGGGCACTTCTGAGCCTTGCTTTTACAAGGAGATTCAGTTGTCTGAAAAAACGCGTTTATTTCGGGCTGAAAAACACGTTTTGAAAAGTGTGATGTTACTGCCCCATAACTTACATGGGGTTGACCAAACTTGCAGAAACATGTTTATTTCTGCTGAAAAACACGTTTTGACACTTTCTGTACACTGGGGTTAAGGGGTGAGTGTGTGGGCTCTTCTGAGCCTTGCTGTTACAAGGAGATTCAGTTGTCTGAAAAAACGCGTTTATTTCGGGCTGAAAAACACGTTTTGAAAAGTGTGATGTTACTGCCCCATAACTTACATGGGGTTGACCAAACTTGCAGAAACATGTTTATTTCTGCTGAAAAACACGTTTTGACACTTTCTGTACACTGGGGTTAAGGGCTGAGTGTGTGGGCTCTTCTGAAGCTTGCTGTTACAAGGAGATTCAGTTGCCTGAAAAAACGTGTTTATTTCGGGCTGAAAAACACGTTTTGAAAAGTGTGATGTTACTGCCCCATAACTTACATGGGGTTGACCAAACTTGCAGAAACATGTTTATTTCTGCTGAAAAACATGTTTTGACACTTTCTGTACACTGGGGTTAAGGGCTGAGTGTGTGGGCACTTCTGAGCCTTGCTGTTACAAGTAGATTCAGTTGCCTGAAAAAACGCGTTTATTTCGGGCTGAAAAACACGTTTTGAAAAGTGTGATGTTACTGCCCCATAACTTACATGGGGTTGACCAAACTTGCAGAAACATGTTTATTTCTGCTGAAAAACACGTTTTGACACTTTCTGTACACTGGGGTTAAGGGCTGAGTGTGTGGGCTCTTCTGAAGCTTGCTGTTACAAGGAGATTCAGTTGCCTGAAAAAACGTGTTTATTTCGGGCTGAAAAACACGTTTTGAAAAGTGTGATGTTACTGCCCCATAACTTACATGGGGTTGACCAAACTTGCAGAAACATGTTTATTTCTGCTGAAAAACATGTTTTGACACTTTCTGTACACTGGGGTTAAGGGCTGAGTGTGTGGGCACTTCTGAGCCTTGCTGTTACAAGGAGATTCAGTTGCCTGAAAAAACGTGTTTATTTCGGGCTGAAAAACACGTTTTGAAAAGTGTGATGTTACTGCCCCATAACTTACATGGGGTTGACCAAACTTGCAGAAACATGTTTAATTCTGCTGAAAAACACGTTTTGACACTTTCTGTACACTGGGGTTAAGGGCTGAGTGTGTGGGCACTTCTGAGCCTTGCTTTTACAAGGAGATTCAGTTGTCTGAAAAAACGCGTTTATTTCGGGCTGAAAAACACGTTTTGAAAAGTGTGATGTTACTGCCCCATAACTTACATGGGGTTGACCAAACTTGCAGAAACATGTTTATTTCTGCTGAAAAACACGTTTTGACACTTTCTGTACACTGGGGTTAAGGGCTGAGTGTGTGGGCTCTTCTGAGCCTTGCTGTTACAAGGAGATTCAGTTGCCTGAAAAAACGTGTTTATTTCGGGCTGAAAAACACGTTTTGAAAAGTGTGATGTTACTGCCCCATAACTTACATGGGGTTGACCAAACTTGCAGAAACATGTTTATTTCTGCTGAAAAACATGTTTTGACACTTTCTGTACACTGGGGTTAAGGGCTGAGTGTGTGGGCACTTCTGAGCCTTGCTGTTACAAGTAGATTCAGTTGCCTGAAAAAACGCGTTTATTTCGGGCTGAAAAACACGTTTTGAAAAGTGTGATGTTACTGCCCCATAACTTACATGGGGTTGACCAAACTTGCAGAAACATGTTTATTTCTGCTGAAAAACACGTTTTGACACTTTCTGTACACTGGGGTTAAGGGCTGAGTGTGTGGGCTCTTCTGAGCCTTGCTGTTACAAGGAGATTCAGTTGTCTGAAAAAACGCGTTTATTTCGGGCTGAAAAACACGTTTAGAAAAGTGTGATGTTACTGCCCCATAACTTACATGGGGTTGACCAAACTTGCAGAAACATGTTTATTTCTGCTGAAAAACACGTTTTGACACTTTCTGTACACTGGGGTTAAGGGCTGAGTGTGTGGGCTCTTCTGAAGCTTGCTGTTACAAGGAGATTCAGTTGCCTGAAAAAACGTGTTTATTTCGGGCTGAAAAACACGTTTTGAAAAGTGTGATGTTACTGCCCCATAACTTACATGGGGTTGACCAAACTTGCAGAAACATGTTTATTTCTGCTGAAAAACACGTTTTGACACTTTCTGTACACTGGGGTTAAGGGCTGAGTGTGTGGGCTCTTCTGAAGCTTGCTGTTACAAGGAGATTCAGTTGCCTGAAAAAACGTGTTTATTCGGGCTGAAAAACACGTTTTGAAAAGTGTGATGTTACTGCCCCATAACTTACATGGGGTTGACCAAACTTGCAGAAACATGTTTATTTCTGCTGAAAAACATGTTTTGACACTTTCTGTACACTGGGGTTAAGGGCTGAGTGTGTGGGCACTTCTGAGCCTTGCTGTTACAAGGAGATTCAGTTGCCTGAAAAAACGTGTTTATTTCGGGCTGAAAAACACGTTTTGAAAAGTGTGATGTTACTGCCCCATAACTTACATGGGGTTGACCAAACTTGCAGAAACATGTTTATTTCTGCTGAAAAACACGTTTTGACACTTTCTGTACACTGGGGTTAAGGGCTGAGTGTGTGGGCACTTCTGAGCCTTGCTTTTACAAGGAGATTCAGTTGTCTGAAAAAACGCGTTTATTTCGGGCTGAAAAACACGTTTTGAAAAGTGTGATGTTACTGCCCCATAACTTACATGGGGTTGACCAAACTTGCAGAAACATGTTTATTTCTGCTGAAAAACACGTTTTGACACTTTCTGTACACTGGGGTTAAGGGCTGAGTGTGTGGGCTCTTCTGAGCCTTGCTGTTACAAGGAGATTCAGTTGTCTGAAAAAACGCGTTTATTTCGGGCTGAAAAACACGTTTTGAAAAGTGTGATGTTACTGCCCCATAACTTACATGGGGTTGACCAAACTTGCAGAAACATGTTTATTTCTGCTGAAAAACACGTTTTGACACTTTCTGTACACTGGGGTTAAGGGCTGAGTGTGTGGGCTCTTCTGAAGCTTGCTGTTACAAGGAGATTCAGTTGCCTGAAAAAACGTGTTTATTTCGGGCTGAAAAACACGTTTTGAAAAATGTGATGTTACTGCCCCATAACTTACATGGGGTTGACCAAACTTGCAGAAACATGTTTATTTCTGCTGAAAAACACGTTTTGACACTTTCTGTACACTGGGGTTAAGGGCTGAGTGTGTGGGCACTTCTGAGCCTTGCTTTTACAAGTATATTCAGTTGTCTGAAAAAACGTGTTTATTTCGGGCTGAAAAACACGTTTTGAAAAGTGTGATGTTACTGCCCCATAACTTACATGGGGTTGACCAAACTTGCAGAAACATGTTTATTTCTGCTGAAAAACATGTTTTGACACTTTCTGTACACTGGGGTTAAGGGCTGAGTGTGTGGGCACTTCTGAGCCTTGCTGTTACAAGTAGATTCAGTTGCCTGAAAAAACGCGTTTATTTCGGGCTGAAAAACACGTTTTGAAAAGTGTGATGTTACTGCCCCATAACTTACATGGGGTTGACCAAACTTGCAGAAACATGTTTATTTCTGCTGAAAAACACGTTTTGACACTTTCTGTACACTGGGGTTAAGGGCTGAGTGTGTGGGCTCTTCTGAGCCTTGCTGTTACAAGGAGATTCAGTTGCCTGAAAAAACGTGTTTATTTCGGGCTGAAAAACACGTTTTGAAAAGTGTGATGTTACTGCCCCATAACTTACATGGGGTTGACCAAACTTGCAGAAACATGTTTATTTCTGCTGAAAAACATGTTTTGACACTTTCTGTACACTGGGGTTAAGGGCTGAGTGTGTGGGCACTTCTGAGCCTTGCTGTTACAAGTAGATTCAGTTGCCTGAAAAAACGCGTTTATTTCGGGCTGAAAAACACGTTTTGAAAAGTGTGATGTTACTGCCCCATAACTTACATGGGGTTGACCAAACTTGCAGAAACATGTTTATTTCTGCTGAAAAACACGTTTTGACACTTTCTGTACACTGGGGTTAAGGGCTGAGTGTGTGGGCTCTTCTGAGCCTTGCTGTTACAAGGAGATTCAGTTGTCTGAAAAAACGCGTTTATTTCGGGCTGAAAAACACGTTTAGAAAAGTGTGATGTTACTGCCCCATAACTTACATGGGGTTGACCAAACTTGCAGAAACATGTTTATTTCTGCTGAAAAACACGTTTTGACACTTTCTGTACACTGGGGTTAAGGGCTGAGTGTGTGGGCTCTTCTGAAGCTTGCTGTTACAAGGAGATTCAGTTGCCTGAAAAAACGTGTTTATTTCGGGCTGAAAAACACGTTTTGAAAAGTGTGATGTTACTGCCCCATAACTTACATGGGGTTGACCAAACTTGCAGAAACATGTTTATTTCTGCTGAAAAACACGTTTTGACACTTTCTGTACACTGGGGTTAAGGGCTGAGTGTGTGGGCTCTTCTGAAGCTTGCTGTTACAAGGAGATTCAGTTGCCTGAAAAAACGTGTTTATTCGGGCTGAAAAACACGTTTTGAAAAGTGTGATGTTACTGCCCCATAACTTACATGGGGTTGACCAAACTTGCAGAAACATGTTTATTTCTGCTGAAAAACATGTTTTGACACTTTCTGTACACTGGGGTTAAGGGCTGAGTGTGTGGGCACTTCTGAGCCTTGCTGTTACAAGGAGATTCAGTTGCCTGAAAAAACGTGTTTATTTCGGGCTGAAAAACACGTTTTGAAAAGTGTGATGTTACTGCCCCATAACTTACATGGGGTTGACCAAACTTGCAGAAACATGTTTATTTCTGCTGAAAAACACGTTTTGACACTTTCTGTACACTGGGGTTAAGGGCTGAGTGTGTGGGCTCTTCTGAAGCTTGCTGTTACAAGGAGATTCAGTTGCCTGAAAAAACGTGTTTATTTCGGGCTGAAAAACACGTTTTGAAAAATGTGATGTTACTGCCCCATAACTTACATGGGGTTGACCAAACTTGCAGAAACATGTTTATTTCTGCTGAAAAACACGTTTTGACACTTTCTGTACACTGGGGTTAAGGGCTGAGTGTGTGGGCACTTCTGAGCCTTGCTTTTACAAGTATATTCAGTTGTCTGAAAAAACGTGTTTATTTCGGGCTGAAAAACACGTTTTGAAAAGTGTGATGTTACTGCCCCATAACTTACATGGGGTTGACCAAACTTGCAGAAACATGTTTATTTCTGCTGAAAAACATGTTTTGACACTTTCTGTACACTGGGGTTAAGGGCTGAGTGTGTGGGCACTTCTGAGCCTTGCTGTTACAAGTAGATTCAGTTGCCTGAAAAAACGCGTTTATTTCGGGCTGAAAAACACGTTTTGAAAAGTGTGATGTTACTGCCCCATAACTTACATGGGGTTGACCAAACTTGCAGAAACATGTTTATTTCTGCTGAAAAACACGTTTTGACACTTTCTGTACACTGGGGTTAAGGGCTGAGTGTGTGGGCTCTTCTGAGCCTTGCTGTTACAAGGAGATTCAGTTGTCTGAAAAAACGCGTTTATTTCGGGCTGAAAAACACGTTTTGAAAAGTGTGATGTTACTGCCACATAACTTACATGGGGTTGACCAAACTTGCAGAAACATGTTTATTTCTGCTGAAAAACACGTTTTGACACTTTCTGTACACTGGGGTTAAGGGCTGAGTGTGTGGGCTCTTCTGAAGCTTGCTGTTACAAGGAGATTCAGTTGCCTGAAAAAACGTGTTTATTTCGGGCTGAAAAACACGTTTTGAAAAGTGTGATGTTACTGCCCCATAACTTACATGGGGTTGACCAAACTTGCAGAAACATGTTTATTTCTGCTGAAAAACACGTTTTGACACTTTCTGTACACTGGGGTTAAGGGCTGAGTGTGTGGGCTCTTCTGAGCCTTGCTGTTACAAGGAGATTCAGTTGCCTGAAAAAACGTGTTTATTTCGGGCTGAAAAACACGTTTTGAAAAGTGTGATGTTACTGCCCCATAACTTACATGGGGTTGACCAAACTTGCAGAAACATGTTTATTTCTGCTGAAAAACATGTTTTGACACTTTCTGTACACTGGGGTTAAGGGCTGAGTGTGTGGGCACTTCTGAGCCTTGCTGTTACAAGGAGATTCAGTTGCCTGAAAAAACGTGTTTATTTCGGGCTGAAAAACACGTTTTGAAAAGTGTGATGTTACTGCCCCATAACTTACATGGGGTTGACCAAACTTGCAGAAACATGTTTATTTCTGCTGAAAAACACGTTTTGACACTTTCTGTACACTGGGGTTAAGGGCTGAGTGTGTGGGCACTTCTGAGCCTTGCTTTTACAAGGAGATTCAGTTGTCTGAAAAAACGCGTTTATTTCGGGCTGAAAAACACGTTTTGAAAAGTGTGATGTTACTGCCCCATAACTTACATGGGGTTGACCAAACTTGCAGAAACATGTTTATTTCTGCTGAAAAACACGTTTTGACACTTTCTGTACACTGGGGTTAAGGGCTGAGTGTGTGGGCACTTCTGAGCCTTGCTTTTACAAGTATATTCAGTTGTCTGAAAAAACGTGTTTATTTCGGGCTGAAAAACACGTTTTGAAAAGTGTGATGTTACTGCCCCATAACTTACATGGGGTTGACCAAACTTGCAGAAACATGTTTATTTCTGCTGAAAAACATGTTTTGACACTTTCTGTACACTGGGGTTAAGGGCTGAGTGTGTGGGCACTTCTGAGCCTTGCTGTTACAAGTAGATTCAGTTGCCTGAAAAAACGCGTTTATTTCGGGCTGAAAAACACGTTTTGAAAAGTGTGATGTTACTGCCCCATAACTTACATGGGGTTGACCAAACTTGCAGAAACATGTTTATTTCTGCTGAAAAACACGTTTTGACACTTTCTGTACACTGGGGTTAAGGGCTGAGTGTGTGGGCTCTTCTGAGCCTTGCTGTTACAAGGAGATTCAGTTGTCTGAAAAAACGCGTTTATTTCGGGCTGAAAAACACGTTTTGAAAAGTGTGATGTTACTGCCCCATAACTTACATGGGGTTGACCAAACTTGCAGAAACATGTTTATTTCTGCTGAAAAACACGTTTTGACACTTTCTGTACACTGGGGTTAAGGGCTGAGTGTGTGGGCTCTTCTGAGCCTTGCTGTTACAAGGAGATTCAGTTGTCTGAAAAAACGCGTTTATTTCGGGCTGAAAAACACGTTTTGAAAAGTGTGATGTTACTGCCCCATAACTTACATGGGGTTGACCAAACTTGCAGAAACATGTTTATTTCTGCTGAAAAACACGTTTTGACACTTTCTGTACACTGGGGTTAAGGGCTGAGTGTGTGGGCTCTTCTGAAGCTTGCTGTTACAAGGAGATTCAGTTGCCTGAAAAAACGTGTTTATTTCGGGCTGAAAAACACGTTTTGAAAAGTGTGATGTTACTGCCCCATAACTTACATGGGGTTGACCAAACTTGCAGAAACATGTTTATTTCTGCTGAAAAACATGTTTTGACACTTTCTGTACACTGGGGTTAAGGGCTGAGTGTGTGGGCACTTCTGAGCCTTGCTGTTACAAGGAGATTCAGTTGCCTGAAAAAACGTGTTTATTTCGGGCTGAAAAACACGTTTTGAAAAGTGTGATGTTACTGCCCCATAACTTACATGGGGTTGACCAAACTTGCAGAAACATGTTTATTTCTGCTGAAAAACACGTTTTGACACTTTCTGTACACTGGGGTTAAGGGCTGAGTGTGTGGGCTCTTCTGAAGCTTGCTGTTACAAGGAGATTCAGTTGCCTGAAAAAACGTGTTTATTTCGGGCTGAAAAACACGTTTTGAAAAATGTGATGTTACTGCCCCATAACTTACATGGGGTTGACCAAACTTGCAGAAACATGTTTATTTCTGCTGAAAAACACGTTTTGACACTTTCTGTACACTGGGGTTAAGGGCTGAGTGTGTGGGCACTTCTGAGCCTTGCTTTTACAAGTATATTCAGTTGTCTGAAAAAACGTGTTTATTTCGGGCTGAAAAACACGTTTTGAAAAGTGTGATGTTACTGCCCCATAACTTACATGGGGTTGACCAAACTTGCAGAAACATGTTTATTTCTGCTGAAAAACATGTTTTGACACTTTCTGTACACTGGGGTTAAGGGCTGAGTGTGTGGGCACTTCTGAGCCTTGCTGTTACAAGTAGATTCAGTTGCCTGAAAAAACGCGTTTATTTCGGGCTGAAAAACACGTTTTGAAAAGTGTGATGTTACTGCCCCATAACTTACATGGGGTTGACCAAACTTGCAGAAACATGTTTATTTCTGCTGAAAAACACGTTTTGACACTTTCTGTACACTGGGGTTAAGGGCTGAGTGTGTGGGCTCTTCTGAGCCTTGCTGTTACAAGGAGATTCAGTTGTCTGAAAAAACGCGTTTATTTCGGGCTGAAAAACACGTTTTGAAAAGTGTGATGTTACTGCCACATAACTTACATGGGGTTGACCAAACTTGCAGAAACATGTTTATTTCTGCTGAAAAACACGTTTTGACACTTTCTGTACACTGGGGTTAAGGGCTGAGTGTGTGGGCTCTTCTGAAGCTTGCTGTTACAAGGAGATTCAGTTGCCTGAAAAAACGTGTTTATTTCGGGCTGAAAAACACGTTTTGAAAAGTGTGATGTTACTGCCCCATAACTTACATGGGGTTGACCAAACTTGCAGAAACATGTTTATTTCTGCTGAAAAACACGTTTTGACACTTTCTGTACACTGGGGTTAAGGGCTGAGTGTGTGGGCTCTTCTGAGCCTTGCTGTTACAAGGAGATTCAGTTGCCTGAAAAAACGTGTTTATTTCGGGCTGAAAAACACGTTTTGAAAAGTGTGATGTTACTGCCCCATAACTTACATGGGGTTGACCAAACTTGCAGAAACATGTTTATTTCTGCTGAAAAACATGTTTTGACACTTTCTGTACACTGGGGTTAAGGGCTGAGTGTGTGGGCACTTCTGAGCCTTGCTGTTACAAGGAGATTCAGTTGCCTGAAAAAACGTGTTTATTTCGGGCTGAAAAACACGTTTTGAAAAGTGTGATGTTACTGCCCCATAACTTACATGGGGTTGACCAAACTTGCAGAAACATGTTTATTTCTGCTGAAAAACACGTTTTGACACTTTCTGTACACTGGGGTTAAGGGCTGAGTGTGTGGGCACTTCTGAGCCTTGCTTTTACAAGGAGATTCAGTTGTCTGAAAAAACGCGTTTATTTCGGGCTGAAAAACACGTTTTGAAAAGTGTGATGTTACTGCCCCATAACTTACATGGGGTTGACCAAACTTGCAGAAACATGTTTATTTCTGCTGAAAAACACGTTTTGACACTTTCTGTACACTGGGGTTAAGGGCTGAGTGTGTGGGCACTTCTGAGCCTTGCTTTTACAAGTATATTCAGTTGTCTGAAAAAACGTGTTTATTTCGGGCTGAAAAACACGTTTTGAAAAGTGTGATGTTACTGCCCCATAACTTACATGGGGTTGACCAAACTTGCAGAAACATGTTTATTTCTGCTGAAAAACATGTTTTGACACTTTCTGTACACTGGGGTTAAGGGCTGAGTGTGTGGGCACTTCTGAGCCTTGCTGTTACAAGTAGATTCAGTTGCCTGAAAAAACGCGTTTATTTCGGGCTGAAAAACACGTTTTGAAAAGTGTGATGTTACTGCCCCATAACTTACATGGGGTTGACCAAACTTGCAGAAACATGTTTATTTCTGCTGAAAAACACGTTTTGACACTTTCTGTACACTGGGGTTAAGGGCTGAGTGTGTGGGCTCTTCTGAGCCTTGCTGTTACAAGGAGATTCAGTTGTCTGAAAAAACGCGTTTATTTCGGGCTGAAAAACACGTTTTGAAAAGTGTGATGTTACTGCCCCATAACTTACATGGGGTTGACCAAACTTGCAGAAACATGTTTATTTCTGCTGAAAAACACGTTTTGACACTTTCTGTACACTGGGGTTAAGGGCTGAGTGTGTGGGCTCTTCTGAGCCTTGCTGTTACAAGGAGATTCAGTTGTCTGAAAAAACGCGTTTATTTCGGGCTGAAAAACACGTTTTGAAAAGTGTGATGTTACTGCCCCATAACTTACATGGGGTTGACCAAACTTGCAGAAACATGTTTATTTCTGCTGAAAAACACGTTTTGACACTTTCTGTACACTGGGGTTAAGGGCTGAGTGTGTGGGCTCTTCTGAAGCTTGCTGTTACAAGGAGATTCAGTTGCCTGAAAAAACGTGTTTATTTCGGGCTGAAAAACACGTTTTGAAAAGTGTGATGTTACTGCCCCATAACTTACATGGGGTTGACCAAACTTGCAGAAACATGTTTATTTCTGCTGAAAAACACGTTTTGACACTTTCTGTACACTGGGGTTAAGGGCTGAGTGTGTGGGCTCTTCTGAGCCTTGCTGTTACAAGGAGATTCAGTTGTCTGAAAAAACGCGTTTATTTCGGGCTGAAAAACACGTTTTGAAAAATGTGATGTTACTGCCCCATAACTTACATGGGGTTGACCAAACTTGCAGAAACATGTTTATTTCTGCTGAAAAACACGTTTTGACACTTTCTGTACACTGGGGTTAAGGGCTGAGTGTGTGGGCTCTTCTGAGCCTTGCTGTTACAAGGAGATTCAGTTGTCTGAAAAAACGCGTTTATTTCGGGCTGAAAAACACGTTTTGAAAAGTGTGATGTTACTGCCCCATAACTTACATGGGGTTGACCAAACTTGCAGAAACATGTTTATTTCTGCTGAAAAACACGTTTTGACACTTTCTGTACACTGGGGTTAAGGGCTGAGTGTGTGGGCACTTCTGAGCCTTGATTTTACAAGTATATTCAGTTGTCTGAAAAAACGTGTTTATTTCGGGCTGAAAAACACGTTTTGAAAAGTGTGATGTTACTGCCCCATAACTTACATGGGGTTGACCAAACTTGCAGAAACATGTTTATTTCTGCTGAAAAACATGTTTTGACACTTTCTGTACACTGGGGTTAAGGGCTGAGTGTGTGGGCACTTCTGAGCCTTGCTGTTACAAGTAGATTCAGTTGTCTGAAAAAACGCGTTTATTTCGGGCTGAAAAACACGTTTTGAAAAATGTGATGTTACTGCCCCATAACTTACATGGGGTTGACCAAACTTGCAGAAACATGTTTATTTCTGCTGAAAAACACGTTTTGACACTTTCTGTACACTGGGGTTAAGGGCTGAGTGTGTGGGCACTTCTGAGCCTTGCTTTTACAAGTAGATTCAGTTGTCTGCAAAAACGCGTTTATTTCGGGCTGAAAAACACGTTTTGAAAAATGTGATGTTACTGCCCCATAACTTACATGGGGTTGACCAAACTTGCAGAAACATGTTTATTTCTGCTGAAAAACACGTTTTGACACTTTCTGTACACTGGGGTTAAGGGCTGAGTGTGTGGGCACTTCTGAGCCTTGCTTTTACAAGGAGATTCAGTTGTCTGAAAAAACGCGTTTATTTCGGGCTGAAAAACACGTTTTGAAAAGTGTGATGTTACTGCCCCATAACTTACATGGGGTTGACCAAACTTGCAGAAACATGTTTATTTCTGCTGAAAAACACGTTTTGACACTTTCTGTACACTGGGGTTAAGGGGTGAGTGTGTGGGCTCTTCTGAGCCTTGCTGTTACAAGGAGATTCAGTTGTCTGAAAAAACGCGTTTATTTCGGGCTGAAAAACACGTTTTGAAAAGTGTGATGTTACTGCCCCATAACTTACATGGGGTTGACCAAACTTGCAGAAACATGTTTATTTCTGCTGAAAAACATGTTTTGACACTTTCTGTACACTGGGGTTAAGGGCTGAGTGTGTGGGCACTTCTGAGCCTTGCTGTTACAAGTAGATTCAGTTGCCTGAAAAAACGCGTTTATTTCGGGCTGAAAAACACGTTTTGAAAAGTGTGATGTTACTGCCCCATAACTTACATGGGGTTGACCAAACTTGCAGAAACATGTTTTTTTCTGCTGAAAAACACGTTTTGACACTTTCTGTACACTGGGGTTAAGGGCTGAGTGTGTGGGCTCTTCTGAAGCTTGCTGTTACAAGGAGATTCAGTTGCTTGAAAAAACGTGTTTATTTCGGGCTGAAAAACACGTTTTGAAAAGTGTGATGTTACTGCCCCATAACTTACATGGGGTTGACCAAACTTGCAGAAACATGTTTATTTCTGCTGAAAAACATGTTTTGACACTTTCTGTACACTGGGGTTAAGGGCTGAGTGTGTGGGCACTTCTGAGCCTTGCTGTTACAAGGAGATTCAGTTGCCTGAAAAAACGTGTTTATTTCGGGCTGAAAAACACGTTTTGAAAAGTGTGATGTTACTGCCCCATAACTTACATGGGGTTGACCAAACTTGCAGAAACATGTTTATTTCTGCTGAAAAACACGTTTTGACACTTTCTGTACACTGGGGTTAAGGGCTGAGTGTGTGGGCACTTCTGAGCCTTGCTTTTACAAGGAGATTCAGTTGTCAGAAAAAACGCGTTTATTTCGGGCTGAAAAACACGTTTTGAAAAGTGTGATGTTACTGCCCCATAACTTACATGGGGTTGACCAAACTTGCAGAAACATGTTTATTTCTGCTGAAAAACACGTTTTGACACTTTCTGTACACTGGGGTTAAGGGCTGAGTGTGTGGGCTCTTCTGAGCCTTGCTGTTACAAGGAGATTCAGTTGCCTGAAAAAACGTGTTTATTTCGGGCTGAAAAACACGTTTTGAAAAGTGTGATGTTACTGCCCCATAACTTACATGGGGTTGACCAAACTTGCAGAAACATGTTTATTTCTGCTGAAAAACATGTTTTGACACTTTCTGTACACTGGGGTTAAGGGCTGAGTGTGTGGGCACTTCTGAGCCTTGCTGTTACAAGTAGATTCAGTTGCCTGAAAAAACGCGTTTATTTCGGGCTGAAAAACACGTTTTGAAAAGTGTGATGTTACTGCCCCATAACTTACATGGGGTTGACCAAACTTGCAGAAACATGTTTATTTCTGCTGAAAAACACGTTTTGACACTTTCTGTACACTGGGGTTAAGGGCTGAGTGTGTGGGCTCTTCTGAGCCTTGCTGTTACAAGGAGATTCAGTTGTCTGAAAAAACGCGTTTATTTCGGGCTGAAAAACACGTTTAGAAAAGTGTGATGTTACTGCCCCATAACTTACATGGGGTTGACCAAACTTGCAGAAACATGTTTATTTCTGCTGAAAAACACGTTTTGACACTTTCTGTACACTGGGGTTAAGGGCTGAGTGTGTGGGTTCTTCTGAAGCTTGCTGTTACAAGGAGATTCAGTTGCCTGAAAAAACGTGTTTATTTCGGGCTGAAAAACACGTTTTGAAAAGTGTGATGTTACTGCCCCATAACTTACATGGGGTTGACCAAACTTGCAGAAACATGTTTATTTCTGCTGAAAAACATGTTTTGACACTTTCTGTACACTGGGGTTAAGGGCTGAGTGTGTGGGCACTTCTGAGCCTTGCTGTTACAAGGAGATTCAGTTGCCTGAAAAAACGTGTTTATTTCGGGCTGAAAAACACGTTTTGAAAAGTGTGATGTTACTGCCCCATAACTTACATGGGGTTGACCAAACTTGCAGAAACATGTTTATTTCTGCTGAAAAACATGTTTTGACACTTTCTGTACACTGGGGTTAAGGGCTGAGTGTGTGGGCACTTCTGAGCCTTGCTGTTACAAGGAGATTCAGTTGCCTGAAAAAACGTGTTTATTTCGGGCTGAAAAACACGTTTTGAAAAGTGTGATGTTACTGCCCCATAACTTACATGGGGTTGACCAAACTTGCAGAAACATGTTTATTTCTGCTGAAAAACACGTTTTGACACTTTCTGTACACTGGGGTTAAGGGCTGAGTGTGTGGGCACTTCTGAGCCTTGCTTTTACAAGGAGATTCAGTTGTCTGAAAAAACGCGTTTATTTCGGGCTGAAAAACACGTTTTGAAAAGTGTGATGTTACTGCCCCATAACTTACATGGGGTTGACCAAACTTGCAGAAACATGTTTATTTCTGCTGAAAAACACGTTTTGACACTTTCTGTACACTGGGGTTAAGGGCTGAGTGTGTGGGCTCTTCTGAGCCTTGCTGTTACAAGGAGATTCAGTTGTCTGAAAAAACGCGTTTATTTCGGGCTGAAAAACACGTTTTGAAAAGTGTGATGTTACTGCCCCATAACTTACATGGGGTTGACCAAACTTGCAGAAACATGTTTATTTCTGCTGAAAAACACGTTTTGACACTTTCTGTACACTGGGGTTAAGGGCTGAGTGTGTGGGCTCTTCTGAAGCTTGCTGTTACAAGGAGATTCAGTTGCCTGAAAAAACGTGTTTATTTCGGGCTGAAAAACACGTTTTGAAAAATGTGATGTTACTGCCCCATAACTTACATGGGGTTGACCAAACTTGCAGAAACATGTTTATTTCTGCTGAAAAACACGTTTTGACACTTTCTGTACACTGGGGTTAAGGGCTGAGTGTGTGGGCACTTCTGAGCCTTGCTTTTACAAGTATATTCAGTTGTCTGAAAAAACGTGTTTATTTCGGGCTGAAAAACACGTTTTGAAAAGTGTGATGTTACTGCCCCATAACTTACATGGGGTTGACCAAACTTGCAGAAACATGTTTATTTCTGCTGAAAAACATGTTTTGACACTTTCTGTACACTGGGGTTAAGGGCTGAGTGTGTGGGCTCTTCTGAGCCTTGCTGTTACAAGGAGATTCAGTTGTCTGAAAAAACGCGTTTATTTCGGGCTGAAAAACACGTTTTGAAAAGTGTGATGTTACTGCCCCATAACTTACATGGGGTTGACCAAACTTGCAGAAACATGTTTATTTCTGCTGAAAAACACGTTTTGACACTTTCTGTACACTAAGGTTAAGGGCTGAGTGTGTGGGCTCTTCTGAAGCTTGCTGTTACAAGGAGATTCAGTTGCCTGAAAAAACGTGTTTATTTCGGGCTGAAAAACACGTTTTGAAAAGTGTGATGTTACTGCCCCATAACTTACATGGGGTTGACCAAACTTGCAGAAACATGTTTATTTCTGCTGAAAAACACGTTTTGACACTTTCTGTACACTGGGGTTAAGGGCTGAGTGTGTGGGCTCTTCTGAGCCTTGCTGTTACAAGGAGATTCAGTTGTCTGAAAAAACGCGTTTATTTCGGGCTGAAAAACACGTTTTGAAAAATGTGATGTTACTGCACCATAACTTACATGGGGTTGACCAAACTTGCAGAAACATGTTTATTTCTGCTGAAAAACACGTTTTGACACTTTCTGTACACTGGGGTTAAGGGCTGAGTGTGTGGGCACTTCTGAGCCTTGCTTTTACAAGTAGATTCAGTTGTCTGCAAAAACGCGTTTATTTCGGGCTGAAAAACACGTTTTGAAAAATGTGATGTTACTGCCCCATAACTTACATGGGGTTGACCAAACTTGCAGAAACATGTTTATTTCTGCTGAAAAACACGTTTTGACACTTTCTGTACACTGGGGTTAAGGGCTGAGTGTGTGGGCACTTCTGAGCCTTGCTTTTACAAGGAGATTCAGTTGTCTGAAAAAACGCGTTTATTTCGGGCTGAAAAACACGTTTTGAAAAGTGTGATGTTACTGCCCCATAACTTACATGGGGTTGACCAAACTTGCAGAAACATGTTTATTTCTGCTGAAAAACACGTTTTGACACTTTCTGTACACTGGGGTTAAGGGCTGAGTGTGTGGGCTCTTCTGAGCCTTGCTGTTACAAGGAGATTCAGTTGTCTGAAAAAACGCGTTTATTTCGGGCTGAAAAACACGTTTTGAAAAGTGTGATGTTACTGCCCCATAACTTACATGGGGTTGACCAAACTTGCAGAAACATGTTTATTTCTGCTGAAAAACACGTTTTGACACTTTCTGTACACTGGGGTTAAGGGCTGAGTGTGTGGGCTCTTCTGAAGCTTGCTGTTACAAGGAGATTCAGTTGCCTGAAAAAACGTGTTTATTTCGGGCTGAAAAACACGTTTTGAAAAATGTGATGTTACTGCCCCATAACTTACATGGGGTTGACCAAACTTGCAGAAACATGTTTATTTCTGCTGAAAAACACGTTTTGACACTTTCTGTACACTGGGGTTAAGGGCTGAGTGTGTGGGCACTTCTGAGCCTTGCTTTTACAAGTATATTCAGTTGTCTGAAAAAACGTGTTTATTTCGGGCTGAAAAACACGTTTTGAAAAGTGTGATGTTACTGCCCCATAACTTACATGGGGTTGACCAAACTTGCAGAAACATGTTTATTTCTGCTGAAAAACATGTTTTGACACTTTCTGTACACTGGGGTTAAGGGCTGAGTGTGTGGGCACTTCTGAGCCTTGCTGTTACAAGTAGATTCAGTTGCCTGAAAAAACGCGTTTATTTCGGGCTGAAAAACACGTTTTGAAAAGTGTGATGTTACTGCCCCATAACTTACATGGGGTTGACCAAACTTGCAGAAACATGTTTATTTCTGCTGAAAAACACGTTTTGACACTTTCTGTACACTGGGGTTAAGGGCTGAGTGTGTGGGCTCTTCTGAGCCTTGCTGTTACAAGGAGATTCAGTTGCCTGAAAAAACGTGTTTATTTCGGGCTGAAAAACACGTTTTGAAAAGTGTGATGTTACTGCCCCATAACTTACATGGGGTTGACCAAACTTGCAGAAACATGTTTATTTCTGCTGAAAAACATGTTTTGACACTTTCTGTACACTGGGGTTAAGGGCTGAGTGTGTGGGCACTTCTGAGCCTTGCTGTTACAAGTAGATTCAGTTGCCTGAAAAAACGCGTTTATTTCGGGCTGAAAAACACGTTTTGAAAAGTGTGATGTTACTGCCCCATAACTTACATGGGGTTGACCAAACTTGCAGAAACATGTTTATTTCTGCTGAAAAACACGTTTTGACACTTTCTGTACACTGGGGTTAAGGGCTGAGTGTGTGGGCTCTTCTGAGCCTTGCTGTTACAAGGAGATTCAGTTGTCTGAAAAAACGCGTTTATTTCGGGCTGAAAAACACGTTTAGAAAAGTGTGATGTTACTGCCCCATAACTTACATGGGGTTGACCAAACTTGCAGAAACATGTTTATTTCTGCTGAAAAACACGTTTTGACACTTTCTGTACACTGGGGTTAAGGGCTGAGTGTGTGGGCTCTTCTGAAGCTTGCTGTTACAAGGAGATTCAGTTGCCTGAAAAAACGTGTTTATTTCGGGCTGAAAAACACGTTTTGAAAAGTGTGATGTTACTGCCCCATAACTTACATGGGGTTGACCAAACTTGCAGAAACATGTTTATTTCTGCTGAAAAACACGTTTTGACACTTTCTGTACACTGGGGTTAAGGGCTGAGTGTGTGGGCTCTTCTGAAGCTTGCTGTTACAAGGAGATTCAGTTGCCTGAAAAAACGTGTTTATTCGGGCTGAAAAACACGTTTTGAAAAGTGTGATGTTACTGCCCCATAACTTACATGGGGTTGACCAAACTTGCAGAAACATGTTTATTTCTGCTGAAAAACATGTTTTGACACTTTCTGTACACTGGGGTTAAGGGCTGAGTGTGTGGGCACTTCTGAGCCTTGCTGTTACAAGGAGATTCAGTTGCCTGAAAAAACGTGTTTATTTCGGGCTGAAAAACACGTTTTGAAAAGTGTGATGTTACTGCCCCATAACTTACATGGGGTTGACCAAACTTGCAGAAACATGTTTATTTCTGCTGAAAAACACGTTTTGACACTTTCTGTACACTGGGGTTAAGGGCTGAGTGTGTGGGCTCTTCTGAAGCTTGCTGTTACAAGGAGATTCAGTTGCCTGAAAAAACGTGTTTATTTCGGGCTGAAAAACACGTTTTGAAAAATGTGATGTTACTGCCCCATAACTTACATGGGGTTGACCAAACTTGCAGAAACATGTTTATTTCTGCTGAAAAACACGTTTTGACACTTTCTGTACACTGGGGTTAAGGGCTGAGTGTGTGGGCACTTCTGAGCCTTGCTTTTACAAGTATATTCAGTTGTCTGAAAAAACGTGTTTATTTCGGGCTGAAAAACACGTTTTGAAAAGTGTGATGTTACTGCCCCATAACTTACATGGGGTTGACCAAACTTGCAGAAACATGTTTATTTCTGCTGAAAAACATGTTTTGACACTTTCTGTACACTGGGGTTAAGGGCTGAGTGTGTGGGCACTTCTGAGCCTTGCTGTTACAAGTAGATTCAGTTGCCTGAAAAAACGCGTTTATTTCGGGCTGAAAAACACGTTTTGAAAAGTGTGATGTTACTGCCCCATAACTTACATGGGGTTGACCAAACTTGCAGAAACATGTTTATTTCTGCTGAAAAACACGTTTTGACACTTTCTGTACACTGGGGTTAAGGGCTGAGTGTGTGGGCTCTTCTGAGCCTTGCTGTTACAAGGAGATTCAGTTGTCTGAAAAAACGCGTTTATTTCGGGCTGAAAAACACGTTTTGAAAAGTGTGATGTTACTGCCACATAACTTACATGGGGTTGACCAAACTTGCAGAAACATGTTTATTTCTGCTGAAAAACACGTTTTGACACTTTCTGTACACTGGGGTTAAGGGCTGAGTGTGTGGGCTCTTCTGAAGCTTGCTGTTACAAGGAGATTCAGTTGCCTGAAAAAACGTGTTTATTTCGGGCTGAAAAACACGTTTTGAAAAGTGTGATGTTACTGCCCCATAACTTACATGGGGTTGACCAAACTTGCAGAAACATGTTTATTTCTGCTGAAAAACACGTTTTGACACTTTCTGTACACTGGGGTTAAGGGCTGAGTGTGTGGGCTCTTCTGAGCCTTGCTGTTACAAGGAGATTCAGTTGCCTGAAAAAACGTGTTTATTTCGGGCTGAAAAACACGTTTTGAAAAGTGTGATGTTACTGCCCCATAACTTACATGGGGTTGACCAAACTTGCAGAAACATGTTTATTTCTGCTGAAAAACATGTTTTGACACTTTCTGTACACTGGGGTTAAGGGCTGAGTGTGTGGGCACTTCTGAGCCTTGCTGTTACAAGGAGATTCAGTTGCCTGAAAAAACGTGTTTATTTCGGGCTGAAAAACACGTTTTGAAAAGTGTGATGTTACTGCCCCATAACTTACATGGGGTTGACCAAACTTGCAGAAACATGTTTATTTCTGCTGAAAAACACGTTTTGACACTTTCTGTACACTGGGGTTAAGGGCTGAGTGTGTGGGCACTTCTGAGCCTTGCTTTTACAAGGAGATTCAGTTGTCTGAAAAAACGCGTTTATTTCGGGCTGAAAAACACGTTTTGAAAAGTGTGATGTTACTGCCCCATAACTTACATGGGGTTGACCAAACTTGCAGAAACATGTTTATTTCTGCTGAAAAACACGTTTTGACACTTTCTGTACACTGGGGTTAAGGGCTGAGTGTGTGGGCTCTTCTGAGCCTTGCTGTTACAAGGAGATTCAGTTGTCTGAAAAAACGCGTTTATTTCGGGCTGAAAAACACGTTTTGAAAAATGTGATGTTACTGCCCCATAACTTACATGGGGTTGACCAAACTTGCAGAAACATGTTTATTTCTGCTGAAAAACACGTTTTGACACTTTCTGTACACTGGGGTTAAGGGCTGAGTGTGTGGGCTCTTCTGAGCCTTGCTGTTACAAGGAGATTCAGTTGTCTGAAAAAACGCGTTTATTTCGGGCTGAAAAACACGTTTTGAAAAGTGTGATGTTACTGCCCCATAACTTACATGGGGTTGACCAAACTTGCAGAAACATGTTTATTTCTGCTGAAAAACACGTTTTGACACTTTCTGTACACTGGGGTTAAGGGCTGAGTGTGTGGGCACTTCTGAGCCTTGCTTTTACAAGGAGATTCAGTTGTCTGAAAAAACGCGTTTATTTCGGGCTGAAAAACACGTTTTGAAAAGTGTGATGTTACTGCCCCATAACTTACATGGGGTTGACCAAACTTGCAGAAACATGTTTATTTCTGCTGAAAAACACGTTTTGACACTTTCTGTACACTGGGGTTAAGGGGTGAGTGTGTGGGCTCTTCTGAGCCTTGCTGTTACAAGGAGATTCAGTTGTCTGAAAAAACGCGTTTATTTCGGGCTGAAAAACACGTTTTGAAAAGTGTGATGTTACTGCCCCATAACTTACATGGGGTTGACCAAACTTGCAGAAACATGTTTATTTCTGCTGAAAAACATGTTTTGACACTTTCTGTACACTGGGGTTAAGGGCTGAGTGTGTGGGCACTTCTGAGCCTTGCTGTTACAAGTAGATTCAGTTGCCTGAAAAAACGCGTTTATTTCGGGCTGAAAAACACGTTTTGAAAAGTGTGATGTTACTGCCCCATAACTTACATGGGGTTGACCAAACTTGCAGAAACATGTTTATTTCTGCTGAAAAACACGTTTTGACACTTTCTGTACACTGGGGTTAAGGGCTGAGTGTGTGGGCTCTTCTGAAGCTTGCTGTTACAAGGAGATTCAGTTGCCTGAAAAAACGTGTTTATTTCGGGCTGAAAAACACGTTTTGAAAAGTGTGATGTTACTGCCCCATAACTTACATGGGGTTGACCAAACTTGCAGAAACATGTTTATTTCTGCTGAAAAACATGTTTTGACACTTTCTGTACACTGGGGTTAAGGGCTGAGTGTGTGGGCACTTCTGAGCCTTGCTGTTACAAGGAGATTCAGTTGCCTGAAAAAACGTGTTTATTTCGGGCTGAAAAACACGTTTTGAAAAGTGTGATGTTACTGCCCCATAACTTACATGGGGTTGACCAAACTTGCAGAAACATGTTTATTTCTGCTGAAAAACACGTTTTGACACTTTCTGTACACTGGGGTTAAGGGCTGAGTGTGTGGGCACTTCTGAGCCTTGCTTTTACAAGGAGATTCAGTTGTCAGAAAAAACGCGTTTATTTCGGGCTGAAAAACACGTTTTGAAAAGTGTGATGTTACTGCCCCATAACTTACATGGGGTTGACCAAACTTGCAGAAACATGTTTATTTCTGCTGAAAAACACGTTTTGACACTTTCTGTACACTGGGGTTAAGGGCTGAGTGTGTGGGCTCTTCTGAGCCTTGCTGTTACAAGGAGATTCAGTTGCCTGAAAAAACGTGTTTATTTCGGGCTGAAAAACACGTTTTGAAAAGTGTGATGTTACTGCCCCATAACTTACATGGGGTTGACCAAACTTGCAGAAACATGTTTATTTCTGCTGAAAAACATGTTTTGACACTTTCTGTACACTGGGGTTAAGGGCTGAGTGTGTGGGCACTTCTGAGCCTTGCTGTTACAAGTAGATTCAGTTGCCTGAAAAAACGCGTTTATTTCGGGCTGAAAAACACGTTTTGAAAAGTGTGATGTTACTGCCCCATAACTTACATGGGGTTGACCAAACTTGCAGAAACATGTTTATTTCTGCTGAAAAACACGTTTTGACACTTTCTGTACACTGGGGTTAAGGGCTGAGTGTGTGGGCTCTTCTGAGCCTTGCTGTTACAAGGAGATTCAGTTGTCTGAAAAAACGCGTTTATTTCGGGCTGAAAAACACGTTTAGAAAAGTGTGATGTTACTGCCCCATAACTTACATGGGGTTGACCAAACTTGCAGAAACATGTTTATTTCTGCTGAAAAACACGTTTTGACACTTTCTGTACACTGGGGTTAAGGGCTGAGTGTGTGGGTTCTTCTGAAGCTTGCTGTTACAAGGAGATTCAGTTGCCTGAAAAAACGTGTTTATTTCGGGCTGAAAAACACGTTTTGAAAAGTGTGATGTTACTGCCCCATAACTTACATGGGGTTGACCAAACTTGCAGAAACATGTTTATTTCTGCTGAAAAACATGTTTTGACACTTTCTGTACACTGGGGTTAAGGGCTGAGTGTGTGGGCACTTCTGAGCCTTGCTGTTACAAGGAGATTCAGTTGCCTGAAAAAACGTGTTTATTTCGGGCTGAAAAACACGTTTTGAAAAGTGTGATGTTACTGCCCCATAACTTACATGGGGGTTGACCAAACTTGCAGAAACATGTTTATTTCTGCTGAAAAACATGTTTTGACACTTTCTGTACACTGGGGTTAAGGGCTGAGTGTGTGGGCACTTCTGAGCCTTGCTGTTACAAGGAGATTCAGTTGCCTGAAAAAACGTGTTTATTTCGGGCTGAAAAACACGTTTTGAAAAGTGTGATGTTACTGCCCCATAACTTACATGGGGTTGACCAAACTTGCAGAAACATGTTTATTTCTGCTGAAAAACACGTTTTGACACTTTCTGTACACTGGGGTAAGGGCTGAGTGTGTGGGCACTTCTGAGCCTTGCTTTTACAAGGAGATTCAGTTGTCTGAAAAAACGCGTTTATTTCGGGCTGAAAAACACGTTTTGAAAAGTGTGATGTTACTGCCCCATAACTTACATGGGGTTGACCAAACTTGCAGAAACATGTTTATTTCTGCTGAAAAACACGTTTTGACACTTTCTGTACACTGGGGTTAAGGGCTGAGTGTGTGGGCTCTTCTGAGCCTTGCTGTTACAAGGAGATTCAGTTGTCTGAAAAAACGCGTTTATTTCGGGCTGAAAAACACGTTTTGAAAAGTGTGATGTTACTGCCCCATAACTTACATGGGGTTGACCAAACTTGCAGAAACATGTTTATTTCTGCTGAAAAACACGTTTTGACACTTTCTGTACACTGGGGTTAAGGGCTGAGTGTGTGGGCTCTTCTGAAGCTTGCTGTTACAAGGAGATTCAGTTGCCTGAAAAAACGTGTTTATTTCGGGCTGAAAAACACGTTTTGAAAAATGTGATGTTACTGCCCCATAACTTACATGGGGTTGACCAAACTTGCAGAAACATGTTTATTTCTGCTGAAAAACACGTTTTGACACTTTCTGTACACTGGGGTTAAGGGCTGAGTGTGTGGGCACTTCTGAGCCTTGCTTTTACAAGTATATTCAGTTGTCTGAAAAAACGTGTTTATTTCGGGCTGAAAAACACGTTTTGAAAAGTGTGATGTTACTGCCCCATAACTTACATGGGGTTGACCAAACTTGCAGAAACATGTTTATTTCTGCTGAAAAACATGTTTTGACACTTTCTGTACACTGGGGTTAAGGGCTGAGTGTGTGGGCTCTTCTGAGCCTTGCTGTTACAAGGAGATTCAGTTGTCTGAAAAAACGCGTTTATTTCGGGCTGAAAAACACGTTTTGAAAAGTGTGATGTTACTGCCCCATAACTTACATGGGGTTGACCAAACTTGCAGAAACATGTTTATTTCTGCTGAAAAACACGTTTTGACACTTTCTGTACACTAAGGTTAAGGGCTGAGTGTGTGGGCTCTTCTGAAGCTTGCTGTTACAAGGAGATTCAGTTGCCTGAAAAAACGTGTTTATTTCGGGCTGAAAAACACGTTTTGAAAAGTGTGATGTTACTGCCCCATAACTTACATGGGGTTGACCAAACTTGCAGAAACATGTTTATTTCTGCTGAAAAACACGTTTTGACACTTTCTGTACACTGGGGTTAAGGGCTGAGTGTGTGGGCTCTTCTGAGCCTTGCTGTTACAAGGAGATTCAGTTGTCTGAAAAAACGCGTTTATTTCGGGCTGAAAAACACGTTTTGAAAAATGTGATGTTACTGCACCATAACTTACATGGGGTTGACCAAACTTGCAGAAACATGTTTATTTCTGCTGAAAAACACGTTTTGACACTTTCTGTACACTGGGGTTAAGGGCTGAGTGTGTGGGCACTTCTGAGCCTTGCTTTTACAAGTAGATTCAGTTGTCTGCAAAAACGCGTTTATTTCGGGCTGAAAAACACGTTTTGAAAAATGTGATGTTACTGCCCCATAACTTACATGGGGTTGACCAAACTTGCAGAAACATGTTTATTTCTGCTGAAAAACACGTTTTGACACTTTCTGTACACTGGGGTTAAGGGCTGAGTGTGTGGGCACTTCTGAGCCTTGCTTTTACAAGGAGATTCAGTTGTCTGAAAAAACGCGTTTATTTCGGGCTGAAAAACACGTTTTGAAAAGTGTGATGTTACTGCCCCATAACTTACATGGGGTTGACCAAACTTGCAGAAACATGTTTATTTCTGCTGAAAAACACGTTTTGACACTTTCTGTACACTGGGGTTAAGGGGTGAGTGTGTGGGCTCTTCTGAGCCTTGCTGTTACAAGGAGATTCAGTTGTCTGAAAAAACGCGTTTATTTCGGGCTGAAAAACACGTTTTGAAAAGTGTGATGTTACTGCCCCATAACTTACATGGGGTTGACCAAACTTGCAGAAACATGTTTATTTCTGCTGAAAAACATGTTTTGACACTTTCTGTACACTGGGGTTAAGGGCTGAGTGTGTGGGCACTTCTGAGCCTTGCTGTTACAAGTAGATTCAGTTGCCTGAAAAAACGCGTTTATTTCGGGCTGAAAAACACGTTTTGAAAAGTGTGATGTTACTGCCCCATAACTTACATGGGGTTGACCAAACTTGCAGAAACATGTTTATTTCTGCTGAAAAACACGTTTTGACACTTTCTGTACACTGGGGTTAAGGGCTGAGTGTGTGGGCTCTTCTGAAGCTTGCTGTTACAAGGAGATTCAGTTGCCTGAAAAAACGTGTTTATTTCGGGCTGAAAAACACGTTTTGAAAAGTGTGATGTTACTGCCCCATAACTTACATGGGGTTGACCAAACTTGCAGAAACATGTTTATTTCTGCTGAAAAACACGTTTTGACACTTTCTGTACACTGGGGTTAAGGGCTGAGTGTGTGGGCACTTCTGAGCCTTGCTGTTACAAGGAGATTCAGTTGCCTGAAAAAACGTGTTTATTTCGGGCTGAAAAACACGTTTTGAAAAGTGTGATGTTACTGCCCCATAACTTACATGGGGTTGACCAAACTTGCAGAAACATGTTTATTTCTGCTGAAAAACATGTTTTGACACTTTCTGTACACTGGGGTTAAGGGCTGAGTGTGTGGGCACTTCTGAGCCTTGCTGTTACAAGGAGATTCAGTTGCCTGAAAAAACGTGTTTATTTCGGGCTGAAAAACACGTTTTGAAAAGTGTGATGTTACTGCCCCATAACTTACATGGGGTTGACCAAACTTGCAGAAACATGTTTATTTCTGCTGAAAAACACGTTTTGACACTTTCTGTACACTGGGGTTAAGGGCTGAGTGTGTGGGCACTTCTGAGCCTTGCTTTTACAAGGAGATTCAGTTGTCTGAAAAAACGCGTTTATTTCGGGCTGAAAAACACGTTTTGAAAAGTGTGATGTTACTGCCCCATAACTTACATGGGGTTGACCAAACTTGCAGAAACATGTTTATTTCTGCTGAAAAACACGTTTTGACACTTTCTGTACACTGGGGTTAAGGGGTGAGTGTGTGGGCTCTTCTGAGCCTTGCTGTTACAAGGAGATTCAGTTGTCTGAAAAAACGCGTTTATTTCGGGCTGAAAAACACGTTTTGAAAAGTGTGATGTTACTGCCCCATAACTTACATGGGGTTGACCAAACTTGCAGAAACATGTTTATTTCTGCTGAAAAACATGTTTTGACACTTTCTGTACACTGGGGTTAAGGGCTGAGTGTGTGGGCACTTCTGAGCCTTGCTGTTACAAGTAGATTCAGTTGCCTGAAAAAACGCGTTTATTTCGGGCTGAAAAACACGTTTTGAAAAGTGTGATGTTACTGCCCCATAACTTACATGGGGTTGACCAAACTTGCAGAAACATGTTTATTTCTGCTGAAAAACACGTTTTGACACTTTCTGTACACTGGGGTTAAGGGCTGAGTGTGTGGGCTCTTCTGAAGCTTGCTGTTACAAGGAGATTCAGTTGCCTGAAAAAACGTGTTTATTTCGGGCTGAAAAACACGTTTTGAAAAGTGTGATGTTACTGCCCCATAACTTACATGGGGTTGACCAAACTTGCAGAAACATGTTTATTTCTGCTGAAAAACACGTTTTGACACTTTCTGTACACTGGGGTTAAGGGCTGAGTGTGTGGGCACTTCTGAGCCTTGCTGTTACAAGGAGATTCAGTTGCCTGAAAAAACGTGTTTATTTCGGGCTGAAAAACACGTTTTGAAAAGTGTGATGTTACTGCCCCATAACTTACATGGGGTTGACCAAACTTGCAGAAACATGTTTATTTCTGCTGAAAAACATGTTTTGACACTTTCTGTACACTGGGGTTAAGGGCTGAGTGTGTGGGCACTTCTGAGCCTTGCTGTTACAAGGAGATTCAGTTGCCTGAAAAAACGTGTTTATTTCGGGCTGAAAAACACGTTTTGAAAAGTGTGATGTTACTGCCCCATAACTTACATGGGGTTGACCAAACTTGCAGAAACATGTTTATTTCTGCTGAAAAACACGTTTTGACACTTTCTGTACACTGGGGTTAAGGGCTGAGTGTGTGGGCACTTCTGAGCCTTGCTTTTACAAGGAGATTCAGTTGTCTGAAAAAACGCGTTTATTTCGGGCTGAAAAACACGTTTTGAAAAGTGTGATGTTACTGCCCCATAACTTACATGGGGTTGACCAAACTTGCAGAAACATGTTTATTTCTGCTGAAAAACACGTTTTGACACTTTCTGTACACTGGGGTTAAGGGCTGAGTGTGTGGGCTCTTCTGAGCCTTGCTGTTACAAGGAGATTCAGTTGTCTGAAAAAACGCGTTTATTTCGGGCTGAAAAACACGTTTTGAAAAGTGTGATGTTACTGCCCCATAACTTACATGGGGTTGACCAAACTTGCAGAAACATGTTTATTTCTGCTGAAAAACACGTTTTGACACTTTCTGTACACTGGGGTTAAGGGCTGAGTGTGTGGGCTCTTCTGAAGCTTGCTGTTACAAGGAGATTCAGTTGCCTGAAAAAACGTGTTTATTTCGGGCTGAAAAACACGTTTTGAAAAATGTGATGTTACTGCCCCATAACTTACATGGGGTTGACCAAACTTGCAGAAATATGTTTATTTCTGCTGAAAAACACGTTTTGACACTTTCTGTACACTGGGGTTAAGGGCTGAGTGTGTGGGCACTTCTGAGCCTTGCTTTTACAAGTATATTCAGTTGTCTGAAAAAACGTGTTTATTTCGGGCTGAAAAACACGTTTTGAAAAGTGTGATGTTACTGCCCCATAACTTACATGGGGTTGACCAAACTTGCAGAAACATGTTTATTTCTGCTGAAAAACATGTTTTGACACTTTCTGTACACTGGGGTTAAGGGCTGAGTGTGTGGGCACTTCTGAGCCTTGCTGTTACAAGTAGATTCAGTTGCCTGAAAAAACGCGTTTATTTCGGGCTGAAAAACACGTTTTGAAAAGTGTGATGTTACTGCCCCATAACTTACATGGGGTTGACCAAACTTGCAGAAACATGTTTATTTCTGCTGAAAAACACGTTTTGACACTTTCTGTACACTGGGGTTAAGGGCTGAGTGTGTGGGCTCTTCTGAGCCTTGCTGTTACAAGGAGATTCAGTTGTCTGAAAAAACGCGTTTATTTCGGGCTGAAAAACACGTTTTGAAAAGTGTGATGTTACTGCCCCATAACTTACATGGGGTTGACCAAACTTGCAGAAACATGTTTATTTCTGCTGAAAAACACGTTTTGACACTTTCTGTACACTGGGGTTAAGGGCTGAGTGTGTGGGCTCTTCTGAAGCTTGCTGTTACAAGGAGATTCAGTTGCCTGAAAAAACGTGTTTATTTCGGGCTGAAAAACACGTTTTGAAAAGTGTGATGTTACTGCCCCATAACTTACATGGGGTTGACCAAACTTGCAGAAACATGTTTATTTCTGCTGAAAAACACGTTTTGACACTTTCTGTACACTGGGGTTAAGGGCTGAGTGTGTGGGCTCTTCTGAGCCTTGCTGTTACAAGGAGATTCAGTTGTCTGAAAAAACGCGTTTATTTCGGGCTGAAAAACACGTTTTGAAAAATGTGATGTTACTGCCCCATAACTTACATGGGGTTGACCAAACTTGCAGAAACATGTTTATTTCTGCTGAAAAACACGTTTTGACACTTTCTGTACACTGGGGTTAAGGGCTGAGTGTGTGGGCTCTTCTGAGCCTTGCTGTTACAAGGAGATTCAGTTTTCTGAAAAAACGCGTTTATTTCGGGCTGAAAAACACGTTTTGAAAAGTGTGATGTTACTGCCCCATAACTTACATGGGGTTGACCAAACTTGCAGAAACATGTTTATTTCTGCTGAAAAACACGTTTTGACACTTTCTGTACACTGGGGTTAAGGGCTGAGTGTGTGGGCTCTTCTGAAGCTTGCTGTTACAATGAGATTCAGTTGCCTGAAAAAACGTGTTTATTTCGGGCTGAAAAACACGTTTTGAAAAGTGTGATGTTACTGCCCCATAACTTACATGGGGTTGACCAAACTTGCAGAAACATGTTTATTTCTGCTGAAAAACACGTTTTGACACTTTCTGTACACTGGGGTTAAGGGCTGAGTGTGTGGGCACTTCTGAGCCTTGCTTTTACAAGTATATTCAGTTGTCTGAAAAAACGTGTTTATTTCGGGCTGAAAAACACGTTTTGAAAAGTGTGATGTTACTGCCCCATAACTTACATGGGGTTGACCAAACTTGCAGAAACATGTTTATTTCTGCTGAAAAACATGTTTTGACACTTTCTGTACACTGGGGTTAAGGGCTGAGTGTGTGGGCACTTCTGAGCCTTGCTGTTACAAGTAGATTCAGTTGCCTGAAAAAACGCGTTTATTTCGGGCTGAAAAACACGTTTTGAAAAGTGTGATGTTACTGCCCCATAACTTACATGGGGTTGACCAAACTTGCAGAAACATGTTTATTTCTGCTGAAAAACACGTTTTGACACTTTCTGTACACTGGGGTTAAGGGCTGAGTGTGTGGGCTCTTCTGAGCCTTGCTGTTACAAGGAGATTCAGTTGTCTGAAAAAACGCGTTTATTTCGGGCTGAAAAACACGTTTTGAAAAGTGTGATGTTACTGCCCCATAACTTACATGGGGTTGACCAAACTTGCAGAAACATGTTTATTTCTGCTGAAAAACACGTTTTGACACTTTCTGTACACTAAGGTTAAGGGCTGAGTGTGTGGGCTCTTCTGAAGCTTGCTGTTACAAGGAGATTCAGTTGCCTGAAAAAACGTGTTTATTTCGGGCTGAAAAACACGTTTTGAAAAGTGTGATGTTACTGCCCCATAACTTACATGGGGTTGACCAAACTTGCAGAAACATGTTTATTTCTGCTGAAAAACACGTTTTGACACTTTCTGTACACTGGGGTTAAGGGCTGAGTGTGTGGGCTCTTCTGAGCCTTGCTGTTACAAGGAGATTCAGTTGTCTGAAAAAACGCGTTTATTTCGGGCTGAAAAACACGTTTTGAAAAATGTGATGTTACTGCCCCATAACTTACATGGGGTTGACCAAACTTGCAGAAACATGTTTATTTCTGCTGAAAAACACGTTTTGACACTTTCTGTACACTGGGGTTAAGGGCTGAGTGTGTGGGCACTTCTGAGCCTTGCTTTTACAAGTAGATTCAGTTGTCTGAAAAAACGCGTTTATTTCGGGCTGAAAAACACGTTTTGAAAAATGTGATGTTACTGCCCCATAACTTACATGGGGTTGACCAAACTTGCAGAAACATGTTTATTTCTGCTGAAAAACACGTTTTGACACTTTCTGTACACTGGGGTTAAGGGCTGAGTGTGTGGGCACTTCTGAGCCTTGCTTTTACAAGGAGATTCAGTTGTCTGAAAAAACGCGTTTATTTCGGGCTGAAAAACACGTTTTGAAAAGTGTGATGTTACTGCCCCATAACTTACATGGGGTTGACCAAACTTGCAGAAACATGTTTATTTCTGCTGAAAAACACGTTTTGACACTTTCTGTACACTGGGGTTAAGGGGTGAGTGTGTGGGCTCTTCTGAGCCTTGCTGTTACAAGGAGATTCAGTTGTCTGAAAAAACGCGTTTATTTCGGGCTGAAAAACACGTTTTGAAAAGTGTGATGTTACTGCCCCATAACTTACATGGGGTTGACCAAACTTGCAGAAACATGTTTATTTCTGCTGAAAAACATGTTTTGACACTTTCTGTACACTGGGGTTAAGGGCTGAGTGTGTGGGCACTTCTGAGCCTTGCTGTTACAAGTAGATTCAGTTGCCTGAAAAAACGCGTTTATTTCGGGCTGAAAAACACGTTTTGAAAAGTGTGATGTTACTGCCCCATAACTTACATGGGGTTGACCAAACTTGCAGAAACATGTTTATTTCTGCTGAAAAACACGTTTTGACACTTTCTGTACACTGGGGTTAAGGGCTGAGTGTGTGGGCTCTTCTGAAGCTTGCTGTTACAAGGAGATTCAGTTGCCTGAAAAAACGTGTTTATTTCGGGCTGAAAAACACGTTTTGAAAAGTGTGATGTTACTGCCCCATAACTTACATGGGGTTGACCAAACTTGCAGAAACATGTTTATTTCTGCTGAAAAACATGTTTTGACACTTTCTGTACACTGGGGTTAAGGGCTGAGTGTGTGGGCACTTCTGAGCCTTGCTGTTACAAGGAGATTCAGTTGCCTGAAAAAACGTGTTTATTTCGGGCTGAAAAACACGTTTTGAAAAGTGTGATGTTACTGCCCCATAACTTACATGGGGTTTACCAAACTTGCAGAAACATGTTTATTTCTGCTGAAAAACACGTTTTGACACTTTCTGTACACTGGGGTTAAGGGCTGAGTGTGTGGGCACTTCTGAGCCTTGCTTTTACAAGGAGATTCAGTTGTCAGAAAAAACGCGTTTATTTCGGGCTGAAAAACACGTTTTGAAAAGTGTGATGTTACTGCCCCATAACTTACATGGGGTTGACCAAACTTGCAGAAACATGTTTATTTCTGCTGAAAAACACGTTTTGACACTTTCTGTACACTGGGGTTAAGGGCTGAGTGTGTGGGCTCTTCTGAGCCTTGCTGTTACAAGGAGATTCAGTTGCCTGAAAAAACGTGTTTATTTCGGGCTGAAAAACACGTTTTGAAAAGTGTGATGTTACTGCCCCATAACTTACATGGGGTTGACCAAACTTGCAGAAACATGTTTATTTCTGCTGAAAAACATGTTTTGACACTTTCTGTACACTGGGGTTAAGGGCTGAGTGTGTGGGCACTTCTGAGCCTTGCTGTTACAAGTAGATTCAGTTGCCTGAAAAAACGCGTTTATTTCGGGCTGAAAAACACGTTTTGAAAAGTGTGATGTTACTGCCCCATAACTTACATGGGGTTGACCAAACTTGCAGAAACATGTTTATTTCTGCTGAAAAACACGTTTTGACACTTTCTGTACACTGGGGTTAAGGGCTGAGTGTGTGGGCTCTTCTGAGCCTTGCTGTTACAAGGAGATTCAGTTGTCTGAAAAAACGCGTTTATTTCGGGCTGAAAAACACGTTTTGAAAAGTGTGATGTTACTGCCCCATAACTTACATGGGGTTGACCAAACTTGCAGAAACATGTTTATTTCTGCTGAAAAACACGTTTTGACACTTTCTGTACACTGGGGTTAAGGGCTGAGTGTGTGGGTTCTTCTGAAGCTTGCTGTTACAAGGAGATTCAGTTGCCTGAAAAAACGTGTTTATTTCGGGCTGAAAAACACGTTTTGAAAAGTGTGATGTTACTGCCCCATAACTTACATGGGGTTGACCAAACTTGCAGAAACATGTTTATTTCTGCTGAAAAACATGTTTTGACACTTTCTGTACACTGGGGTTAAGGGCTGAGTGTGTGGGCACTTCTGAGCCTTGCTGTTACAAGGAGATTCAGTTGCCTGAAAAAACGTGTTTATTTCGGGCTGAAAAACACGTTTTGAAAAGTGTGATGTTACTGCCCCATAACTTACATGGGGTTGACCAAACTTGCAGAAACATGTTTATTTCTGCTGAAAAACACGTTTTGACACTTTCTGTACACTGGGGTTAAGGGCTGAGTGTGTGGGCACTTCTGAGCCTTGCTTTTACAAGGAGATTCAGTTGTCTGAAAAAACGCGTTTATTTCGGGCTGAAAAACACGTTTTGAAAAGTGTGATGTTACTGCCCCATAACTTACATGGGGTTGACCAAACTTGCAGAAACATGTTTATTTCTGCTGAAAAACACGTTTTGACACTTTCTGTACACTGGGGTTAAGGGCTGAGTGTGTGGGCTCTTCTGAGCCTTGCTGTTACAAGGAGATTCAGTTGTCTGAAAAAACGCGTTTATTTCGGGCTGAAAAACACGTTTTGAAAAGTGTGATGTTACTGCCCCATAACTTACATGGGGTTGACCAAACTTGCAGAAACATGTTTATTTCTGCTGAAAAACACGTTTTGACACTTTCTGTACACTGGGGTTAAGGGCTGAGTGTGTGGGCTCTTCTGAAGCTTGCTGTTACAAGGAGATTCAGTTGCCTGAAAAAACGTGTTTATTTCGGGCTGAAAAACACGTTTTGAAAAGTGTGATGTTACTGCCCCATAACTTACATGGGGTTGACCAAACTTGCAGAAACATGTTTATTTCTGCTGAAAAACACGTTTTGACACTTTCTGTACACTGGGGTTAAGGGCTGAGTGTGTGGGCTCTTCTGAAGCTTGCTGTTACAAGGAGATTCAGTTGCCTGAAAAAACGCGTTTATTTCGGGCTGAAAAACACGTTTTGAAAAGTGTGATGTTACTGCCCCATAACTTACATGGGGTTGACCAAACTTGCAGAAACATGTTTATTTCTGCTGAAAAACACGTTTTGACACTTTCTGTACACTGGGGTTAAGGGCTGAGTGTGTGGGCTCTTCTGAAGCTTGCTGTTACAAGGAGATTCAGTTGCCTGAAAAAACGTGTTTATTTCGGGCTGAAAAACACGTTTTGAAAAGTGTGATGTTACTGCCCCATAACTTACATGGGGTTGACCAAACTTGCAGAAACATGTTTATTTCTGCTGAAAAACACGTTTTGACACTTTCTGTACACTGGGGTTAAGGGCTGAGTGTGTGGGCACTTCTGAGCCTTGCTGTTACAAGGAGATTCAGTTGCCTGAAAAAACGTGTTTATTTCGGGCTGAAAAACACGTTTTGAAAAGTGTGATGTTACTGCCCCATAACTTACATGGGGTTGACCAAACTTGCAGAAACATGTTTATTTCTGCTGAAAAACACGTTTTGACACTTTCTGTACACTGGGGTTAAGGGCTGAGTGTGTGGGCACTTCTGAGCCTTGCTTTTACAAGGAGATTCAGTTGTCTGAAAAAAACGCGTTTATTTCGGGCTGAAAAACACGTTTTGAAAAGTGTGATGTTACTGCCCCATAACTTACATGGGGTTGACCAAACTTGCAGAAACATGTTTATTTCTGCTGAAAAACACGTTTTGACACTTTCTGTACACTGGGGTTAAGGGCTGAGTGTGTGGGCTCTTCTGAAGCTTGCTGTTACAAGGAGATTCAGTTGCCTGAAAAAACGTGTTTATTTCGGGCTGAAAAACACGTTTTGAAAAATGTGATGTTACTGCCCCATAACTTACATGGGGTTGACCAAACTTGCAGAAACATGTTTATTTCTGCTGAAAAACACGTTTTGACACTTTCTGTACACTGGGGTTAAGGGCTGAGTGTGTGGGCACTTCTGAGCCTTGCTTTTACAAGTATATTCAGTTGTCTGAAAAAACGTGTTTATTTCGGGCTGAAAAACACGTTTTGAAAAGTGTGATGTTACTGCCCCATAACTTACATGGGGTTGACCAAACTTGCAGAAACATGTTTATTTCTGCTGAAAAACATGTTTTGACACTTTCTGTACACTGGGGTTAAGGGCTGAGTGTGTGGGCACTTCTGAGCCTTGCTGTTACAAGTAGATTCAGTTGCCTGAAAAAACGCGTTTATTTCGGGCTGAAAAACACGTTTTGAAAAGTGTGATGTTACTGCCCCATAACTTACATGGGGTTGACCAAACTTGCAGAAACATGTTTATTTCTGCTGAAAAACACGTTTTGACACTTTCTGTACACTGGGGTTAAGGGCTGAGTGTGTGGGCTCTTCTGAGCCTTGCTGTTACAAGGAGATTCAGTTGTCTGAAAAAACGCGTTTATTTCGGGCTGAAAAACACGTTTTGAAAAGTGTGATGTTACTGCCCCATAACTTACATGGGGTTGACCAAACTTGCAGAAACATGTTTATTTCTGCTGAAAAACACGTTTTGACACTTTCTGTACACTGGGGTTAAGGGCTGAGTGTGTGGGCTCTTCTGAAGCTTGCTGTTACAAGGAGATTCAGTTGCCTGAAAAAACTTGTTTATTTCGGGCTGAAAAACACGTTTTGAAAAGTGTGATGTTACTGCCCCATAACTTACATGGGGTTGACCAAACTTGCAGAAACATGTTTATTTCTGCTGAAAAACACGTTTTGACACTTTCTGTACACTGGGGTTAAGGGCTGAGTGTGTGGGCTCTTCTGAGCCTTGCTGTTACAAGGAGATTCAGTTGTCTGAAAAAACGCGTTTATTTCGGGCTGAAAAACACGTTTTGAAAAATGTGATGTTACTGCCCCATAACTTACATGGGGTTGACCAAACTTGCAGAAACATGTTTATTTCTGCTGAAAAACACGTTTTGACACTTTCTGTACACTGGGGTTAAGGTCTGAGTGTGTGGGCACTTCTGAGCCTTGCTTTTACAAGTAGATTCAGTTGTCTGAAAAAACGCGTTTATTTCGGGCTGAAAAACACGTTTTGAAAAATGTGATGTTACTGCCCCATAACTTACATGGGGTTGACCAAACTTGCAGAAACATGTTTATTTCTGCTGAAAAACACGTTTTGACACTTTCTGTACACTGGGGTTAAGGGGTGAGTGTGTGGGCTCTTCTGAGCCTTGCTGTTACAAGGAGATTCAGTTGTCTGAAAAAACGCGTTTATTTCGGGCTGAAAAACACGTTTTGAAAAGTGTGATGTTACTGCCCCATAACTTACATGGGGTTGACCAAACTTGCAGAAACATGTTTATTTCTGCTGAAAAACACGTTTTGACACTTTCTGTACACTGGGGTTAAGGGCTGAGTGTGTGGGCTCTTCTGAAGCTTGCTGTTACAAGGAGATTCAGTTGCCTGAAAAAACGTGTTTATTTCGGGCTGAAAAACACGTTTTGAAAAGTGTGATGTTACTGCCCCATAACTTACATGGGGTTGACCAAACTTGCAGAAACATGTTTATTTCTGCTGAAAAACATGTTTTGACACTTTCTGTACACTGGGGTTAAGGGCTGAGTGTGTGGGCACTTCTGAGCCTTGCTGTTACAAGTAGATTCAGTTGCCTGAAAAAACGCGTTTATTTCGGGCTGAAAAACACGTTTTGAAAAGTGTGATGTTACTGCCCCATAACTTACATGGGGTTGACCAAACTTGCAGAAACATGTTTATTTCTGCTGAAAAACACGTTTTGACACTTTCTGTACACTGGGGTTAAGGGCTGAGTGTGTGGGCACTTCTGAGCCTTGCTTTTACAAGGAGATTCAGTTGTCTGAAAAAACGCGTTTATTTCGGGCTGAAAAACACGTTTTGAAAAGTGTGATGTTACTGCCCCATAACTTACATGGGGTTGACCAAACTTGCAGAAACATGTTTATTTCTGCTGAAAAACAAGTTTTGACACTTTCTGTACACTGGGGTTAAGGGCTGAGTGTGTGGGCTCTTCTGAGCCTTGCTGTTACAAGGAGATTCAGTTGTCTGAAAAAACGCGTTTATTTCGGGCTGAAAAACACGTTTTGAAAAGTGTGATGTTACTGCCCCATAACTTACATGGGGTTGACCAAACTTGCAGAAACATGTTTATTTCTGCTGAAAAACACGTTTTGACACTTTCTGTACACTGGGGTTAAGGGCTGAGTGTGTGGGCTCTTCTGAAGCTTGCTGTTACAAGGAGATTCAGTTGCCTGAAAAAACGTGTTTATTTCGGGCTGAAAAACACGTTTTGAAAAATGTGATGTTACTGCCCCATAACTTACATGGGGTTGACCAAACTTGCAGAAACATGTTTATTTCTGCTGAAAAACACGTTTTGACACTTTCTGTACACTGGGGTTAAGGGCTGAGTGTGTGGGCACTTCTGAGCCTTGCTTTTACAAGTATATTCAGTTGTCTGAAAAAACGTGTTTATTTCGGGCTGAAAAACACGTTTTGAAAAGTGTGATGTTACTGCCCCATAACTTACATGGGGTTGACCAAACTTGCAGAAACATGTTTATTTCTGCTGAAAAACATGTTTTGACACTTTCTGTACACTGGGGTTAAGGGCTGAGTGTGTGGGCACTTCTGAGCCTTGCTGTTACAAGTAGATTCAGTTGCCTGAAAAAACGCGTTTATTTCGGGCTGAAAAACACGTTTTGAAAAGTGTGATGTTACTGCCCCATAACTTACATGGGGTTGACCAAACTTGCAGAAACATGTTTATTTCTGCTGAAAAACACGTTTTGACACTTTCTGTACACTGGGGTTAAGGGCTGAGTGTGTGGGCTCTTCTGAGCCTTGCTGTTACAAGGAGATTCAGTTGTCTGAAAAAACGCGTTTATTTCGGGCTGAAAAACACGTTTTGAAAAGTGTGATGTTACTGCCCCATAACTTACATGGGGTTGACCAAACTTGCAGAAACATGTTTATTTCTGCTGAAAAACACGTTTTGACACTTTCTGTACACTGGGGTTAAGGGCTGAGTGTGTGGGCTCTTCTGAAGCTTGCTGTTACAAGGAGATTCAGTTGCCTGAAAAAACGTGTTTATTTCGGGCTGAAAAACACGTTTTGAAAAGTGTGATGTTACTGCCCCATAACTTACATGGGGTTGACCAAACTTGCAGAAACATGTTTATTTCTGCTGAAAAACACGTTTTGACACTTTCTGTACACTGGGGTTAAGGGCTGAGTGTGTGGGCTCTTCTGAGCCTTGCTGTTACAAGGAGATTCAGTTGTCTGAAAAAACGCGTTTATTTCGGGCTGAAAAACACGTTTTGAAAAATGTGATGTTACTGCCCCATAACTTACATGGGGTTGACCAAACTTGCAGAAACATGTTTATTTCTGCTGAAAAACACGTTTTGACACTTTCTGTACACTGGGGTTAAGGGCTGAGTGTGTGGGCACTTCTGAGCCTTGCTTTTACAAGTAGATTCAGTTGTCTGAAAAAACGCGTTTATTTCGGGCTGAAAAACACGTTTTGAAAAATGTGATGTTACTGCCCCATAACTTACATGGGGTTGACCAAACTTGCAGAAACATGTTTATTTCTGCTGAAAAACACGTTTTGACACTTTCTGTACACTGGGGTTAAGGGCTGAGTGTGTGGGCACTTCTGAGCCTTGCTTTTACAAGGAGATTCAGTTGTCTGAAAAAACGCGTTTATTTCGGGCTGAAAAACACGTTTTGAAAAGTGTGATGTTACTGCCCCATAACTTACATGGGGTTGACCAAACTTGCAGAAACATGTTTATTTCTGCTGAAAAACACGTTTTGACACTTTCTGTACACTGGGGTTAAGGGGTGAGTGTGTGGGCTCTTCTGAGCCTTGCTGTTACAAGGAGATTCAGTTGTCTGAAAAAACGCGTTTATTTCGGGCTGAAAAACACGTTTTGAAAAGTGTGATGTTACTGCCCCATAACTTACATGGGGTTGACCAAACTTGCAGAAACATGTTTATTTCTGCTGAAAAACACGTTTTGACACTTTCTGTACACTGGGGTTAAGGGCTGAGTGTGTGGGCTCTTCTGAAGCTTGCTGTTACAAGTAGATTCAGTTGCCTGAAAAAACGTGTTTATTTCGGGCTGAAAAACACGTTTTGAAAAGTGTGATGTTACTGCCCCATAACTTACATGGGGTTGACCAAACTTGCAGAAACATGTTTATTTCTGCTGAAAAACATGTTTTGACACTTTCTGTACACTGGGGTTAAGGGCTGAGTGTGTGGGCACTTCTGAGCCTTGCTGTTACAAGTAGATTCAGTTGCCTGAAAAAACGCGTTTATTTCGGGCTGAAAAACACGTTTTGAAAAGTGTGATGTTACTGCCCCATAACTTACATGGGGTTGACCAAACTTGCAGAAACATGTTTATTTCTGCTGAAAAACACGTTTTGACACTTTCTGTACACTGGGGTTAAGGGCTGAGTGTGTGGGCTCTTCTGAAGCTTGCTGTTACAAGGAGATTCAGTTGCCTGAAAAAACGTGTTTATTTCGGGCTGAAAAACACGTTTTGAAAAGTGTGATGTTACTGCCCCATAACTTACATGGGGTTGACCAAACTTGCAGAAACATGTTTATTTCTGCTGAAAAACATGTTTTGACACTTTCTGTACACTGGGGTTAAGGGCTGAGTGTGTGGGCACTTCTGAGCCTTGCTGTTACAAGGAGATTCAGTTGCCTGAAAAAACGTGTTTATTTCGGGCTGAAAAACACGTTTTGAAAAGTGTGATGTTACTGCCCCATAACTTACATGGGGTTGACCAAACTTGCAGAAACATGTTTATTTCTGCTGAAAAACACGTTTTGACACTTTCTGTACACTGGGGTTAAGGGCTGAGTGTGTGGGCACTTCTGAGCCTTGCTTTTACAAGGAGATTCAGTTGTCTGAAAAAACGCGTTTATTTCGGGCTGAAAAACACGTTTTGAAAAGTGTGATGTTACTGCCCCATAACTTACATGGGGTTGACCAAACTTGCAGAAACATGTTTATTTCTGCTGAAAAACACGTTTTGACACTTTCTGTACACTGGGGTTAAGGGCTGAGTGTGTGGGCTCTTCTGAGCCTTGCTGTTACAAGGAGATTCAGTTGCCTGAAAAAACGTGTTTATTTCGGGCTGAAAAACACGTTTTGAAAAGTGTGATGTTACTGCCCCATAACTTACATGGGGTTGACCAAACTTGCAGAAACATGTTTATTTCTGCTGAAAAACATGTTTTGACACTTTCTGTACACTGGGGTTAAGGGCTGAGTGTGTGGGCACTTCTGAGCCTTGCTGTTACAAGTAGATTCAGTTGCCTGAAAAAACGCGTTTATTTCGGGCTGAAAAACACGTTTTGAAAAGTGTGATGTTACTGCCCCATAACTTACATGGGGTTGACCAAACTTGCAGAAACATGTTTATTTCTGCTGAAAAACACGTTTTGACACTTTCTGTACACTGGGGTTAAGGGCTGAGTGTGTGGGCTCTTCTGAGCCTTGCTGTTACAAGGAGATTCAGTTGTCTGAAAAAACGCGTTTATTTCGTGCTGAAAAACATGTTTTGAAAAGTGTGATGTTACTGCCCCATAACTTACATGGGGTTGACCAAACTTGCAGAAACATGTTTATTTCTGCTGAAAAACACGTTTTGACACTTTCTGTACACTGGGGTTAAGGGCTGAGTGTGTGGGTTCTTCTGAAGCTTGCTGTTACAAGGAGATTCAGTTGCCTGAAAAAACGTGTTTATTTCGGGCTGAAAAACACGTTTTGAAAAGTGTGATGTTACTGCCCCATAACTTACATGGGGTTGACCAAACTTGCAGAAACATGTTTATTTCTGCTGAAAAACATGTTTTGACACTTTCTGTACACTGGGGTTAAGGGCTGAGTGTGTGGGCACTTCTGAGCCTTGCTGTTACAAGGAGATTCAGTTGCCTGAAAAAACGTGTTTATTTCGGGCTGAAAAACACGTTTTGAAAAGTGTGATGTTACTGCCCCATAACTTACATGGGGTTGACCAAACTTGCAGAAACATGTTTATTTCTGCTGAAAAACACGTTTTGACACTTTCTGTACACTGGGGTTAAGGGCTGAGTGTGTGGGCACTTCTGAGCCTTGCTTTTACAAGGAGATTCAGTTGTCTGAAAAAACGCGTTTATTTCGGGCTGAAAAACACGTTTTGAAAAGTGTGATGTTACTGCCCCATAACTTACATGGGGTTGACCAAACTTGCAGAAACATGTTTATTTCTGCTGAAAAACACGTTTTGACACTTTCTGTACACTGGGGTTAAGGGCTGAGTGTGTGGGCTCTTCTGAAGCTTGCTGTTACAAGGAGATTCAGTTGCCTGAAAAAACGTGTTTATTTCGGGCTGAAAAACACGTTTTGAAAAGTGTGATGTTACTGCCCCATAACTTACATGGGGTTGACCAAACTTGCAGAAACATGTTTATTTCTGCTGAAAAACACGTTTTGACACTTTCTGTACACTGGGGTTAAGGGCTGAGTGTGTGGGCTCTTCTGAAGCTTGCTGTTACAAGGAGATTCAGTTGCCTGAAAAAACGTGTTTATTTCGGGCTGAAAAACACGTTTTGAAAAGTGTGATGTTACTGCCCCATAACTTACATGGGGTTGACCAAACTTGCAGAAACATGTTTATTTCTGCTGAAAAACACGTTTTGACAATTTCTGTACACTGGGGTTAAGGGCTGAGTGTGTGGGCTCTTCTGAGCCTTGCTGTTACAAGGAGATTCAGTTGTCTGAAAAAACGCGTTTATTTCGGGCTGAAAAACACGTTTTGAAAAATGTGATGTTACTGCCCCATAACTTACATGGGGTTGACCAAACTTGCAGAAACATGTTTATTTCTGCTGAAAAACACGTTTTGACACTTTCTGTACACTGGGGTTAAGGGCTGAGTGTGTGGGCTCTTCTGAAGCTTGCTGTTACAAGGAGATTCAGTTGCCTGAAAAAACGTGTTTATTTCGGGCTGAAAAACACGTTTTGAAAAGTCTGATGTTACTGCCCCATAACTTACATGGGGTTGACCAAACTTGCAGAAACATGTTTATTTCTGCTGAAAAACACGTTTTGACACTTTCTGTACACTGGGGTTAAGGGCTGAGTGTGTGGGCTCTTCTGAGCCTTGCTGTTACAAGGAGATTCAGTTGTCTGAAAAAACGCGTTTATTTCGGGCTGAAAAACACGTTTTGAAAAATGTGATGTTACTGCCCCATAACTTACATGGGGTTGACCAAACTTGCAGAAACATGTTTATTTCTGCTGAAAAACACGTTTTGACACTTTCTGTACACTGGGGTTAAGGGCTGAGTGTGTGGGCACTTCTGAGCCTTGCTTTTACAAGTAGATTTAGTTGTCTGAAAAAACGCGTTTATTTCGGGCTGAAAAACACGTTTTGAAAAATGTGATGTTACTGCCCCATAACTTACATGGGGTTGACCAAACTTGCAGAAACATGTTTATTTCTGCTGAAAAACACGTTTTGACACTTTCTGTACACTGGGGTTAAGGGCTGAGTGTGTGGGCACTTCTGAGCCTTGCTTTTACAAGGAGATTCAGTTGTCTGAAAAAACGCGTTTATTTCGGGCTGAAAAACACGTTTTGAAAAGTGTGATGTTACTGCCCCATAACTTACATGGGGTTGACCAAACTTGCAGAAACATGTTTATTTCTGCTGAAAAACACGTTTTGACACTTTCTGTACACTGGGGTTAAGGGCTGAGTGTGTGGGCTCTTCTGAGCCTTGCTGTTACAAGGAGATTCAGTTGTCTGAAAAAACGCGTTTATTTCGGGCTGAAAAACACGTTTTGAAAAGTGTGATGTTACTGCCCCATAACTTACATGGGGTTGACCAAACTTGCAGAAACATGTTTATTTCTGCTGAAAAACATGTTTTGACACTTTCTGTACACTGGGGTTAAGGGCTGAGTGTGTGGGCACTTCTGAGCCTTGCTGTTACAAGTAGATTCAGTTGCCTGAAAAAACGCGTTTATTTCGGGCTGAAAAACACGTTTTGAAAAGTGTGATGTTACTGCCCCATAACTTACATGGGGTTGACCAAACTTGCAGAAACATGTTTATTTCTGCTGAAAAACACGTTTGAAAACTTTCTGTACACTGGGGTTAAGCCTGAGTGTGTGGGCACTTCTGAGCCTTGCTTTTACAAGGAGATTCAGTTGTCTGAAAAAACGCGTTTATTTCGGGCAAAAAACACGTTTTGAAAAGTGTGATGTTACTGCCCCATAACTTACATGGGGTTGACCAAACTTGCAGAAACATGTTTATTTCTGCTGAAAAACACGTTTTGACACTTTCTGTACACTGGGGTTAAGGGCTGAGTGTGTGGGCTCTTCTGAAGCTTGCTGTTACAAGGAGATTCAGTTGCCTGAAAAAACGTGTTTATTTCGGGCTGAAAAACACGTTTTGAAAAGTGTGATGTTACTGCCCCATAACTTACATGGGGTTGACCAAACTTGCAGAAACATGTTTATTTCTGCTGAAAAACATGTTTTGACACTTTCTGTACACTGGGGTTAAGGGCTGAGTGTGTGGGCACTTCTGAGCCTTGCTGTTACAAGGAGATTCAGTTGCCTGAAAAAACGTGTTTATTTCGGGCTGAAAAACACGTTTTGAAAAGTGTGATGTTACTGCCCCATAACTTACATGGGGTTGACCAAACTTGCAGAAACATGTTTATTTCTGCTGAAAAACACGTTTTGACACTTTCTGTACACTGGGGTTAAGGGCTGAGTGTGTGGGCACTTCTGAGCCTTGCTTTTACAAGGAGATTCAGTTGTCTGAAAAAACGCGTTTATTTCGGGCTGAAAAACACGTTTTGAAAAGTGTGATGTTACTGCCCCATAACTTACATGGGGTTGACCAAACTTGCAGAAACATGTTTATTTCTGCTGAAAAACACGTTTTGACACTTTCTGTACACTGGGGTTAAGGGCTGAGTGTGTGGGCTCTTCTGAGCCTTGCTGTTACAAGGAGATTCAGTTGCCTGAAAAAACGTGTTTATTTCGGGCTGAAAAACACGTTTTGAAAAGTGTGATGTTACTGCCCCATAACTTACATGGGGTTGACCAAACTTGCAGAAACATGTTTATTTCTGCTGAAAAACATGTTTTGACACTTTCTGTACACTGGGGTTAAGGGCTGAGTGTGTGGGCACTTCTGAGCCTTGCTGTTACAAGTAGATTCAGTTGCCTGAAAAAACGCGTTTATTTCGGGCTGAAAAACACGTTTTGAAAAGTGTGATGTTACTGCCCCATAACTTACATGGGGTTGACCAAACTTGCAGAAACATGTTTATTTCTGCTGAAAAACACGTTTTGACACTTTCTGTACACTGGGGTTAAGGGCTGAGTGTGTGGGCTCTTCTGAGCCTTGCTGTTACAAGGAGATTCAGTTGTCTGAAAAAACGCGTTTATTTCGGGCTGAAAAACACGTTTAGAAAAGTGTGATGTTACTGCCCCATAACTTACATGGGGTTGACCAAACTTGCAGAAACATGTTTATTTCTGCTGAAAAACACGTTTTGACACTTTCTGTACACTGGGGTTAAGGGCTGAGTGTGTGGGTTCTTCTGAAGCTTGCTGTTACAAGGAGATTCAGTTGCCTGAAAAAACGTGTTTATTTCTGGCTGAAAAACACGTTTTGAAAAGTGTGATGTTACTGCCCCATAACTTACATGGGGTTGACCAAACTTGCAGAAACATGTTTATTTCTGCTGAAAAACATGTTTTGACACTTTCTGTACACTGGGGTTAAGGGCTGAGTGTGTGGGCACTTCTGAGCCTTGCTGTTACAAGGAGATTCAGTTGCCTGAAAAAACGTGTTTATTTCGGGCTGAAAAACACGTTTTGAAAAGTGTGATGTTACTGCCCCATAACTTACATGGGGTTGACCAAACTTGCAGAAACATGTTTATTTCTGCTGAAAAACACGTTTTGACACTTTCTGTACACTGGGGTTAAGGGCTGAGTGTGTGGGCACTTCTGAGCCTTGCTTTTACAAGGAGATTCAGTTGTCTGAAAAAACGCGTTTATTTCGGGCTGAAAAACACGTTTTGAAAAGTGTGATGTTACTGCCCCATAACTTACATGGGGTTGACCAAACTTGCAGAAACATGTTTATTTCTGCTGAAAAACACGTTTTGACACTTTCTGTACACTGGGGTTAAGGGCTGAGTGTGTGGGCTCTTCTGAGCCTTGCTGTTACAAGGAGATTCAGTTGTCTGAAAAAACGCGTTTATTTCGGGCTGAAAAACACGTTTTGAAAAGTGTGATGTTACTGCCCCATAACTTACATGGGGTTGACCAAACTTGCAGAAACATGTTTATTTCTGCTGAAAAACACGTTTTGACACTTTCTGTACACTGGGGTTAAGGGCTGAGTGTGTGGGCTCTTCTGAAGCTTGCTGTTACAAGGAGATTCAGTTGCCTGAAAAAACGTGTTTATTTCGGGCTGAAAAACACGTTTTGAAAAGTGTGATGTTACTGCCCCATAACTTACATGGGGTTGACCAAACTTGCAGAAACATGTTTATTTCTGCTGAAAAACACGTTTTGACACTTTCTGTACACTGGGGTTAAGGGCTGAGTGTGTGGGCTCTTCTGAAGCTTGCTGTTACAAGGAGATTCAGTTGCCTGAAAAAACGTGTTTATTTCGGGCTGAAAAACACGTTTTGAAAAGTGTGATGTTACTGCCCCATAACTTACATGGGGTTGACCAAACTTGCAGAAACATGTTTATTTCTGCTGAAAAACACGTTTTGACACTTTCTGTACACTGGGGTTAAGGGCTGAGTGTGTGGGCTCTTCTGAGCCTTGCTGTTACAAGGAGATTCAGTTGTCTGAAAAAACGCGTTTATTTCGGGCTGAAAAACACGTTTTGAAAAATGTGATGTTACTGCCCCATAACTTACATGGGGTTGACCAAACTTGCAGAAACATGTTTATTTCTGCTGAAAAACACGTTTTGACACTTTCTGTACACTGGGGTTAAGGGCTGAGTGTGTGGGCACTTCTGAGCCTTGCTTTTACAAGGAGATTCAGTTGTCTGAAAAAACGCGTTTATTTCGGGCTGAAAAACACGTTTTGAAAAGTGTGATGTTTACTGCCCCATAACTTACATGGGGTTGACCAAACTTGCAGAAACATGTTTATTTCTGCTGAAAAACACGTTTTGACACTTTCTGTACACTGGGGTTAAGGGCTGAGTGTGTGCTCTTCTGAGCCTTGCTGTTACAGGGAGATTCAGTTGTCTGAAAAAACGCGTTTATTTCGGGCTGAAAAACACGTTTTGAAAAGTGTGATGTTACTGCCCCATAACTTACATGGGGTTGACCAAACTTGCAGAAACATGTTTATTTCTGCTGAAAAACACGTTTTGACACTTTCTGTACACTGGGGTTAAGGGCTGAGTGTGTGGGCTCTTCTGAAGCTTGCTGTTACAAGGAGATTCAGTTGCCTGAAAAAACGTGTTTATTTCGGGCTGAAAAACACGTTTTGAAAAGTGTGATGTTACTGCCCCATAACTTACATGGGGTTGACCAAACTTGCAGAAACATGTTTATTTCTGCTGAAAAACACGTTTTGACACTTTCTGTACACTGGGGTTAAGGGCTGAGTGTGTGGGCTCTTCTGAAGCTTGCTGTTACAAGGAGATTCAGTTGCCTGAAAAAACGTGTTTATTTCGGGCTGAAAAACACGTTTTGAAAAGTGTGATGTTACTGCCCCATAACTTACATGGGGTTGACCAAACTTGCAGAAACATGTTTATTTCTGCTGAAAAACATGTTTTGACACTTTCTGTACACTGGGGTTAAGGGCTGAGTGTGTGGGCACTTCTGAGCCTTGCTGTTACAAGGAGATTCAGTTGCCTTAAAAAACGTGTTTATTTCGGGCTGAAAAACACGTTTTGAAAAGTGTGATGTTACTGCCCCATAACTTACATGGGGTTGACCAAACTTGCAGAAACATGTTTATTTCTGCTGAAAAACACGTTTTGACACTTTCTGTACACTGGGGTTAAGGGCTGAGTGTGTGGGCACTTCTGAGCCTTGCTTTTACAAGGAGATTCAGTTGTCTGAAAAAACGCGTTTATTTCGGGCTGAAAAACACGTTTTGAAAAGTGTGATGTTACTGCCCCATAACTTACATGGGGTTGACCAAACTTGCAGAAACATGTTTATTTCTGCTGAAAAACACGTTTTGACACTTTCTGTACACTGGGGTTAAGGGGTGAGTGTGTGGGCTCTTCTGAGCCTTGCTGTTACAAGGAGATTCAGTTGTCTGAAAAAACGCGTTTATTTCGGGCTGAAAAACACGTTTTGAAAAGTGTGATGTTACTGCCCCATAACTTACATGGGGTTGACCAAACTTGCAGAAACATGTTTATTTCTGCTGAAAAACACGTTTTGACACTTTCTGTACACTGGGGTTAAGGGCTGAGTGTGTGGGCTCTTCTGAAGCTTGCTGTTACAAGGAGATTCAGTTGCCTGAAAAAACGTGTTTATTTCGGGCTGAAAAACACGTTTTGAAAAGTGTGATGTTACTGCCCCATAACTTACATGGGGTTGACCAAACTTGCAGAAACATGTTTATTTCTGCTGAAAAACATGTTTTGACACTTTCTGTACACTGGGGTTAAGGGCTGAGTGTGTGGGCACTTCTGAGCCTTGCTGTTACAAGTAGATTCAGTTGCCTGAAAAAACGCGTTTATTTCGGGCTGAAAAACACGTTTTGAAAAGTGTGATGTTACTGCCCCATAACTTACATGGGGTTGACCAAACTTGCAGAAACATGTTTATTTCTGCTGAAAAACACGTTTTGACACTTTCTGTACACTGGGGTTAAGGGCTGAGTGTGTGGGCTCTTCTGAAGCTTGCTGTTACAAGGAGATTCAGTTGCCTGAAAAAACGTGTTTATTTCGGGCTGAAAAACACGTTTTGAAAAGTGTGATGTTACTGCCCCATAACTTACATGGGGTTGACCAAACTTGCAGAAACATGTTTATTTCTGCTGAAAAACATGTTTTGACACTTTCTGTACACTGGGGTTAAGGGCTGAGTGTGTGGGCACTTCTGAGCCTTGCTGTTACAAGTAGATTCAGTTGCCTGAAAAAACGCGTTTATTTCGGGCTGAAAAACACGTTTTGAAAAGTGTGATGTTACTGCCCCATAACTTACATGGGGTTGACCAAACTTGCAGAAACATGTTTATTTCTGCTGAAAAACACGTTTTGACACTTTCTGTACACTGGGGTTAAGGGCTGAGTGTGTGGGCTCTTCTGAAGCTTGCTGTTACAAGGAGATTCAGTTGCCTGAAAAAACGTGTTTATTTCGGGCTGAAAAACACGTTTTGAAAAGTGTGATGTTACTGCCCCATAACTTACATGGGGTTGACCAAACTTGCAGAAACATGTTTATTTCTGCTGAAAAACATGTTTTGACACTTTCTGTACACTGGGGTTAAGGGCTGAGTGTGTGGGCACTTCTGAGCCTTGCTGTTACAAGGAGATTCAGTTGCCTGAAAAAACGTGTTTATTTCGGGCTGAAAAACACGTTTTGAAAAGTGTGATGTTACTGCCCCATAACTTACATGGGGTTGACCAAACTTGCAGAAACATGTTTATTTCTGCTGAAAAACACGTTTTGACACTTTCTGTACACTGGGGTTAAGGGCTGAGTGTGTGGGCACTTCTGAGCCTTGCTTTTACAAGGAGATTCAGTTGTCTGAAAAAACGCGTTTATTTCGGTCTGAAAAACACGTTTTGAAAAGTGTGATGTTACTGCCCCATAACTTACATGGGGTTGACCAAACTTGCAGAAACATGTTTATTTCTGCTGAAAAACACGTTTTGACACTTTCTGTACACTGGGGTTAAGGGCTGAGTGTGTGGGCTCTTCTGAAGCTTGCTGTTACAAGGAGATTCAGTTGCCTGAAAAAACGTGTTTATTTCGGGCTGAAAAACACGTTTTGAAAAGTGTGATGTTACTGCCCCATAACTTACATGGGGTTGACCAAACTTGCAGAAACATGTTTATTTCTGCTGAAAAACACGTTTTGACACTTTCTGTACACTGGGGTTAAGGGCTGAGTGTGTGGGCTCTTCTGAGCCTTGCTGTTACAAGGAGATTCAGTTGTCTGAAAAAACGCGTTTATTTCGGGCTGAAAAACACGTTTTGAAAAGTGTGATGTTACTGCCCCATAACTTACATGGGGTTGACCAAACTTGCAGAAACATGTTTATTTCTGCTGAAAAACACGTTTTGACACTTTCTGTACACTGGGGTTAAGGGCTGAGTGTGTGGGCTCTTCTGAAGCTTGCTGTTACAAGGAGATTCAGTTGCCTGAAAAAACGTGTTTATTTCGGGCTGAAAAACACGTTTTGAAAAGTGTGATGTTACTGCCCCATAACTTACATGGGGTTGACCAAACTTGCAGAAACATGTTTATTTCTGCTGAAAAACACGTTTTGACACTTTCTGTACACTGGGGTTAAGCCTGAGTGTGTGGGCACTTCTGAGCCTTGCTTTTACAAGGAGATTCAGTTGTCTGAAAAAACGCGTTTATTTCGGGCTGAAAAACACGTTTTGAAAAGTGTGATGTTACTGCCCCATAACTTACATGGGGTTGACCAAACTTGCAGAAACATGTTTATTTCTGCTGAAAAACACGTTTTGACACTTTCTGTACACTGGGGTTAAGGGCTGAGTGTGTGGGCTCTTCTGAAGCTTGCTGTTACAAGGAGATTCAGTTGCCTGAAAAAACGTGTTTATTTCGGGCTGAAAAACACGTTTTGAAAAGTGTGATGTTACTGCCCCATAACTTACATGGGGTTGACCAAACTTGCAGAAACATGTTTATTTCTGCTGAAAAACATGTTTTGACACTTTCTGTACACTGGGGTTAAGGGCTGAGTGTGTGGGCACTTCTGAGCCTTGCAGTTACAAGGATATTCAGTTGCCTGAAAAAACGTGTTTATTTCGGGCTGAAAAACACGTTTTGAAAAGTGTGATGTTACTGCCCCATAACTTACATGGGGTTGACCAAACTTGCAGAAACATGTTTATTTCTGCTGAAAAACACGTTTTGACACTTTCTGTACACTGGGGTTAAGGGCTGAGTGTGTGGGCACTTCTGAGCCTTGCTTTTACAAGGAGATTCAGTTGTCTGAAAAAACGCGTTTATTTCGGGCTGAAAAACACGTTTTGAAAAGTGTGATGTTACTGCCCCATAACTTACATGGGGTTGACCAAACTTGCAGAAACATGTTTATTTCTGCTGAAAAACACGTTTTGACACTTTCTGTACACTGGGGTTAAGGGCTGAGAGTGTGGGCTCTTCTGAGCCTTGCTGTTACAAGGAGATTCAGTTGTCTGAAAAAACGCGTTTATTTCGGGCTGAAAAACACGTTTTGAAAAGTGTGATGTTACTGCCCCATAACTTACATGGGGTTGATCAAACTTGCAGAAACATGTTTATTTCTGCTGAAAAACACGTTTTGACACTTTCTGTACACTGGGGTTAAGGGCTGAGTGTGTGGGCTCTTCTGAGCCTTGCTGTTACAAGGAGATTCAGTTGTCTGAAAAAACGCGTTTATTTCGGGCTGAAAAACACGTTTTGAAAAGTGTGATGTTACTGCCCCATAACTTACATGGGGTTGATCAAACTTGCAGAAACATGTTTATTTCTGCTGAAAAACACGTTTTGACACTTTCTGTACACTGGGGTTAAGGGCTGAGTGTGTGGGCTCTTCTGAAGCTTGCTGTTACAAGGAGATTCAGTTGCCTGAAAAAACGTGTTTATTTCGGGCTGAAAAACACGTTTTGAAAAGTGTGATGTTACTGCCCCATAACTTACATGGGGTTGACCAAACTTGCAGAAACATGTTTATTTCTGCTGAAAAACACGTTTTGACAATTTCTGTACACTGGGGTTAAGGGCTGAGTGTGTGGGCTCTTCTGAAGCTTGCTGTTACAAGGAGATTCAGTTGCCTGAAAAAACGTGTTTATTTCGGGCTGAAAAACACGTTTTGAAAAGTGTGATGTTACTGCCCCATAACTTACATGGGGTTGACCAAACTTGCAGAAACATGTTTATTTCTGCTGAAAAACACGTTTTGACATTTTCTGTACACTGGGGTTAAGGGCTGAGTGTGTGGGCTCTTCTGAGCCTTGCTGTTACAAGGAGATTCAGTTGTCTGAAAAAACGCGTTTATTTCGGGCTGAAAAACACGTTTTGAAAAATGTGATGTTACTGCCCCATAACTTACATGGGGTTGACCAAACTTGCAGAAACATGTTTATTTCTGCTGAAAAACACGTTTTGACACTTTCTGTACACTGGGGTTAAGGGCTGAGTGTGTGGGCCAAGGAGATTCAGTTGCCTGAAAAAACGTGTTTATTTCGGGCTGAAAAACACGTTTTGAAAAGTGTGATGTTACTGCCCCATAACTTACATGGGGTTGACCAAACTTGCAGAAACATGTTTATTTCTGCTGAAAAACACGTTTTGACACTTTCTGTACACTGGGGTTAAGGGCTGAGTGTGTGGGCACTTCTGAGCCTTGCTTTTACAAGGAGATTCAGTTGTCTGAAAAAACGCGTTTATTTCGGGCTGAAAAACACGTTTTGAAAAGTGTGATGTTACTGCCCCATAACTTACATGGGGTTGACCAAACTTGCAGAAACATGTTTATTTCTGCTGAAAAACACGTTTTGACACTTTCTGTACACTGGGGTTAAGGGCTGAGTGTGTGGGCTCTTCTGAGCCTTGCTGTTACAAGGAGATTCAGTTGTCTGAAAAAACGCGTTTATTTCGGGCTGAAAAACACGTTTTGAAAAGTGTGATGTTACTGCCCCATAACTTACATGGGGTTGACCAAACTTGCAGAAACATGTTTATTTCTGCTGAAAAACACGTTTTGACACTTTCTGTACACTGGGGTTAAGGGCTGAGTGTGTGGGCTCTTCTGAAGCTTGCTGTTACAAGGAGATTCAGTTGCCTGAAAAAACGTGTTTATTTCGGGCTGAAAAACACGTTTTGAAAAGTGTGATGTTACTGCCCCATAACTTACATGGGGTTGACCAAACTTGCAGAAACATGTTTATTTCTGCTGAAAAACATGTTTTGACACTTTCTGTACACTGGGGTTAAGGGCTGAGTGTGTGGGCACTTCTGAGCCTTGCTGTTACAAGTAGATTCAGTTGCCTGAAAAAACGCGTTTATTTCGGGCTGAAAAACACGTTTTGAAAAGTGTGATGTTACTGCCCCATAACTTACATGGGGTTGACCAAACTTGCAGAAACATGTTTATTTCTGCTGAAAAACACGTTTTGACACTTTCTGTACACTGGGGTTAAGGGCTGAGTGTGTGGGCTCTTCTGAAGCTTGCTGTTACAAGGAGATTCAGTTGCCTGAAAAAACGTGTTTATTTCGGGCTGAAAAACACGTTTTGAAAAGTGTGATGTTACTGCCCCATAACTTACATGGGGTTGACCAAACTTGCAGAAACATGTTTAATTCTGCTGAAAAACATGTTTTGACACTTTCTGTACACTGGGGTTAAGGGCTGAGTGTGTGGGCACTTCTGAGCCTTGCTGTTACAAGGAGATTCAGTTGCCTGAAAAAACGTGTTTATTTCGGGCTGAAAAACACGTTTTGAAAAGTGTGATGTTACTGCCCCATAACTTACATGGGGTTGACCAAACTTGCAGAAACATGTTTATTTCTGCTGAAAAACACGTTTTGACACTTTCTGTACACTGGGGTTAAGGGCTGAGTGTGTGGGCACTTCTGAGCCTTGCTTTTACAAGGAGATTCAGTTGTCTGAAAAAACGCGTTTATTTCGGTCTGAAAAACACGTTTTGAAAAGTGTGATGTTACTGCCCCATAACTTACATGGGGTTGACCAAACTTGCAGAAACATGTTTATTTCTGCTGAAAAACACGTTTTGACACTTTCTGTACACTGGGGTTAAGGGCTGAGTGTGTGGGCTCTTCTGAAGCTTGCTGTTACAAGGAGATTCAGTTGCCTGAAAAAACGTGTTTATTTCGGGCTGAAAAACACGTTTTGAAAAGTGTGATGTTACTGCCCCATAACTTACATGGGGTTGACCAAACTTGCAGAAACATGTTTATTTCTGCTGAAAAACACGTTTTGACACTTTCTGTACACTGGGGTTAAGCCTGAGTGTGTGGGCACTTCTGAGCCTTGCTTTTACAAGGAGATTCAGTTGTCTGAAAAAACGCGTTTATTTCGGGCTGAAAAACACGTTTTGAAAAGTGTGATGTTACTGCCCCATAACTTACATGGGGTTGACCAAACTTGCAGAAACATGTTTATTTCTGCTGAAAAACACGTTTTGACACTTTCTGTACACTGGGGTTAAGGGCTGAGTGTGTGGGCTCTTCTGAAGCTTGCTGTTACAAGGAGATTCAGTTGCCTGAAAAAACGTGTTTATTTCGGGCTGAAAAACACGTTTTGAAAAGTGTGATGTTACTGCCCCATAACTTACATGGGGTTGACCAAACTTGCAGAAACATGTTTATTTCTGCTGAAAAACATGTTTTGACACTTTCTGTACACTGGGGTTAAGGGCTGAGTGTGTGGGCACTTCTGAGCCTTGCAGTTACAAGGAGATTCAGTTGCCTGAAAAAACGTGTTTATTTCGGGCTGAAAAACACGTTTTGAAAAGTGTGATGTTACTGCCCCATAACTTACATGGGGTTGACCAAACTTGCAGAAACATGTTTATTTCTGCTGAAAAACACGTTTTGACACTTTCTGTACACTGGGGTTAAGGGCTGAGTGTGTGGGCACTTCTGAGCCTTGCTTTTACAAGGAGATTCAGTTGTCTGAAAAAACGCGTTTATTTCGGGCTGAAAAACACGTTTTGAAAAGTGTGATGTTACTGCCCCATAACTTACATGGGGTTGACCAAACTTGCAGAAACATGTTTATTTCTGCTGAAAAACACGTTTTGACACTTTCTGTACACTGGGGTTAAGGGCTGAGTGTGTGGGCTCTTCTGAGCCTTGCTGTTACAAGGAGATTCAGTTGTCTGAAAAAACGCGTTTATTTCGGGCTGAAAAACACGTTTTGAAAAGTGTGATGTTACTGCCCCATAACTTACATGGGGTTGATCAAACTTGCAGAAACATGTTTATTTCTGCTGAAAAACACGTTTTGACACTTTCTGTACACTGGGGTTAAGGGCTGAGTGTGTGGGCTCTTCTGAAGCTTGCTGTTACAAGGAGATTCAGTTGCCTGAAAAAACGTGTTTATTTCGGGCTGAAAAACACGTTTTGAAAAGTGTGATGTTACTGCCCCATAACTTACATGGGGTTGACCAAACTTGCAGAAACATGTTTATTTCTGCTGAAAAACACGTTTTGACAATTTCTGTACACTGGGGTTAAGGGCTGAGTGTGTGGGCTCTTCTGAAGCTTGCTGTTACAAGGAGATTCAGTTGCCTGAAAAAACGTGTTTATTTCGGGCTGAAAAACACGTTTTGAAAAGTGTGATGTTACTGCCCCATAACTTACATGGGGTTGACCAAACTTGCAGAAACATGTTTATTTCTGCTGAAAAACACGTTTTGACATTTTCTGTACACTGGGGTTAAGGGCTGAGTGTGTGGGCTCTTCTGAGCCTTGCTGTTACAAGGAGATTCAGTTGTCTGAAAAAACGCGTTTATTTCGGGCTGAAAAACACGTTTTGAAAAATGTGATGTTACTGCCCCATAACTTACATGGGGTTGACCAAACTTGCAGAAACATGTTTATTTCTGCTGAAAAACACGTTTTGACACTTTCTGTACACTGGGGTTAAGGGCTGAGTGTGTGGGCTCTTCTGAAGCTTGCTGTTACAAGGAGATTCAGTTGCCTGAAAAAACGTGTTTATTTCGGGCTGAAAAACACGTTTTGAAAAGTGTGATGTTACTGCCCCATAACTTACATGGGGTTGACCAAACTTGCAGAAACATGTTTATTTCTGCTGAAAAACACGTTTTGACACTTTCTGTACACTGGGGTTAAGGGCTGAGTGTGTGGGCACTTCTGAGCCTTGCTTTTACAAGGAGATTCAGTTGTCTGAAAAAACGCGTTTATTTCGGGCTGAAAAACACGTTTTGAAAAGTGTGATGTTACTGCCCCATAACTTACATGGGGTTGACCAAACTTGCAGAAACATGTTTATTTCTGCTGAAAAACACGTTTTGACACTTTCTGTACACTGGGGTTAAGGGCTGAGTGTGTGGGCTCTTCTGAGCCTTGCTGTTACAAGGAGATTCAGTTGTCTGAAAAAACGCGTTTATTTCGGGCTGAAAAACACGTTTTGAAAAGTGTGATGTTACTGCCCCATAACTTACATGGGGTTGACCAAACTTGCAGAAACATGTTTATTTCTGCTGAAAAACACGTTTTGACACTTTCTGTACACTGGGGTTAAGGGCTGAGTGTGTGGGCTCTTCTGAAGCTTGCTGTTACAAGGAGATTCAGTTGCCTGAAAAAACGTGTTTATTTCGGGCTGAAAAACACGTTTTGAAAAGTGTGATGTTACTGCCCCATAACTTACATGGGGTTGACCAAACTTGCAGAAACATGTTTATTTCTGCTGAAAAACATGTTTTGACACTTTCTGTACACTGGGGTTAAGGGCTGAGTGTGTGGGCACTTCTGAGCCTTGCTGTTACAAGTAGATTCAGTTGCCTGAAAAAACGCGTTTATTTCGGGCTGAAAAACACGTTTTGAAAAGTGTGATGTTACTGCCCCATAACTTACATGGGGTTGACCAAACTTGCAGAAACATGTTTATTTCTGCTGAAAAACACGTTTTGACACTTTCTGTACACTGGGGTTAAGGGCTGAGTGTGTGGGCTCTTCTGAAGCTTGCTGTTACAAGGAGATTCAGTTGCCTGAAAAAACGTGTTTATTTCGGGCTGAAAAACACGTTTTGAAAAGTGTGATGTTACTGCCCCATAACTTACATGGGGTTGACCAAACTTGCAGAAACATGTTTATTTCTGCTGAAAAACATGTTTTGACACTTTCTGTACACTGGGGTTAAGGGCTGAGTGTGTGGGCACTTCTGAGCCTTGCTGTTACAAGGAGATTCAGTTGCCTGAAAAAACGTGTTTATTTCGGGCTGAAAAACACGTTTTGAAAAGTGTGATGTTACTGCCCCATAACTTACATGGGGTTGACCAAACTTGCAGAAACATGTTTATTTCTGCTGAAAAACACGTTTTGACACTTTCTGTACACTGGGGTTAAGGGCTGAGTGTGTGGGCACTTCTGAGCCTTGCTTTTACAAGGAGATTCAGTTGTCTGAAAAAACGCGTTTATTTCGGTCTGAAAAACACGTTTTGAAAAGTGTGATGTTACTGCCCCATAACTTACATGGGGTTGACCAAACTTGCAGAAACATGTTTATTTCTGCTGAAAAACACGTTTTGACACTTTCTGTACACTGGGGTTAAGGGCTGAGTGTGTGGGCTCTTCTGAAGCTTGCTGTTACAAGGAGATTCAGTTGCCTGAAAAAACGTGTTTATTTCGGGCTGAAAAACACGTTTTGAAAAGTGTGATGTTACTGCCCCATAACTTACATGGGGTTGACCAAACTTGCAGAAACATGTTTATTTCTGCTGAAAAACACGTTTTGACACTTTCTGTACACTGGGGTTAAGCCTGAGTGTGTGGGCACTTCTGAGCCTTGCTTTTACAAGGAGATTCAGTTGTCTGAAAAAACGCGTTTATTTCGGGCTGAAAAACACGTTTTGAAAAGTGTGATGTTACTGCCCCATAACTTACATGGGGTTGACCAAACTTGCAGAAACATGTTTATTTCTGCTGAAAAACACGTTTTGACACTTTCTGTACACTGGGGTTAAGGGCTGAGTGTGTGGGCTCTTCTGAAGCTTGCTGTTACAAGGAGATTCAGTTGCCTGAAAAAACGTGTTTATTTCGGGCTGAAAAACACGTTTTGAAAAGTGTGATGTTACTGCCCCATAACTTACATGGGGTTGACCAAACTTGCAGAAACATGTTTATTTCTGCTGAAAAACATGTTTTGACACTTTCTGTACACTGGGGTTAAGGGCTGAGTGTGTGGGCACTTCTGAGCCTTGCAGTTACAAGGAGATTCAGTTGCCTGAAAAAACGTGTTTATTTCGGGCTGAAAAACACGTTTTGAAAAGTGTGATGTTACTGCCCCATAACTTACATGGGGTTGACCAAACTTGCAGAAACATGTTTATTTCTGCTGAAAAACACGTTTTGACACTTTCTGTACACTGGGGTTAAGGGCTGAGTGTGTGGGCACTTCTGAGCCTTGCTTTTACAAGGAGATTCAGTTGTCTGAAAAAACGCGTTTATTTCGGGCTGAAAAACACGTTTTGAAAAGTGTGATGTTACTGCCCCATAACTTACATGGGGTTGACCAAACTTGCAGAAACATGTTTATTTCTGCTGAAAAACACGTTTTGACACTTTCTGTACACTGGGGTTAAGGGCTGAGTGTGTGGGCTCTTCTGAGCCTTGCTGTTACAAGGAGATTCAGTTGTCTGAAAAAACGCGTTTATTTCGGGCTGAAAAACACGTTTTGAAAAGTGTGATGTTACTGCCCCATAACTTACATGGGGTTGATCAAACTTGCAGAAACATGTTTATTTCTGCTGAAAAACACGTTTTGACACTTTCTGTACACTGGGGTTAAGGGCTGAGTGTGTGGGCTCTTCTGAGCCTTGCTGTTACAAGGAGATTCAGTTGTCTGAAAAAACGCGTTTATTTCGGGCTGAAAAACACGTTTTGAAAAGTGTGATGTTACTGCCCCATAACTTACATGGGGTTGATCAAACTTGCAGAAACATGTTTATTTCTGCTGAAAAACACGTTTTGACACTTTCTGTACACTGGGGTTAAGGGCTGAGTGTGTGGGCTCTTCTGAAGCTTGCTGTTACAAGGAGATTCAGTTGCCTGAAAAAACGTGTTTATTTCGGGCTGAAAAACACGTTTTGAAAAGTGTGATGTTACTGCCCCATAACTTACATGGGGTTGACCAAACTTGCAGAAACATGTTTATTTCTGCTGAAAAACACGTTTTGACAATTTCTGTACACTGGGGTTAAGGGCTGAGTGTGTGGGCTCTTCTGAAGCTTGCTGTTACAAGGAGATTCAGTTGCCTGAAAAAACGTGTTTATTTCGGGCTGAAAAACACGTTTTGAAAAGTGTGATGTTACTGCCCCATAACTTACATGGGGTTGACCAAACTTGCAGAAACATGTTTATTTCTGCTGAAAAACACGTTTTGACATTTTCTGTACACTGGGGTTAAGGGCTGAGTGTGTGGGCTCTTCTGAGCCTTGCTGTTACAAGGAGATTCAGTTGTCTGAAAAAACGCGTTTATTTTGGGCTGAAAAACACGTTTTGAAAAATGTGATGTTACTGCCCCATAACTTACATGGGGTTGACCAAACTTGCAGAAACATGTTTATTTCTGCTGAAAAACACGTTTTGACACTTTCTGTACACTGGGGTTAAGGGCTGAGTGTGTGGGCTCTTCTGAAGCTTGCTGTTACAAGGAGATTCAGTTGCCTGAAAAAACGTGTTTATTTCGGGCTGAAAAACACGTTTTGAAAAGTGTGATGTTACTGCCCCATAACTTACATGGGGTTGACCAAACTTGCAGAAACATGTTTATTTCTGCTGAAAAACACGTTTTGACACTTTCTGTACACTGGGGTTAAGGGCTGAGTGTGTGGGCACTTCTGAGCCTTGCTTTTACAAGGAGATTCAGTTGTCTGAAAAAACGCGTTTATTTCGGGCTGAAAAACACGTTTTGAAAAGTGTGATGTTACTGCCCCATAACTTACATGGGGTTGACCAAACTTGCAGAAACATGTTTATTTCTGCTGAAAAACACGTTTTGACACTTTCTGTACACTGGGGTTAAGGGCTGAGTGTGTGGGCTCTTCTGAGCCTTGCTGTTACAAGGAGATTCAGTTGTCTGAAAAAACGCGTTTATTTCGGGCTGAAAAACACGTTTTGAAAAGTGTGATGTTACTGCCCCATAACTTACATGGGGTTGACCAAACTTGCAGAAACATGTTTATTTCTGCTGAAAAACACGTTTTGACACTTTCTGTACACTGGGGTTAAGGGCTGAGTGTGTGGGCTCTTCTGAAGCTTGCTGTTACAAGGAGATTCAGTTGCCTGAAAAAACGTGTTTATTTCGGGCTGAAAAACACGTTTTGAAAAGTGTGATGTTACTGCCCCATAACTTACATGGGGTTGACCAAACTTGCAGAAACATGTTTATTTCTGCTGAAAAACATGTTTTGACACTTTCTGTACACTGGGGTTAAGGGCTGAGTGTGTGGGCACTTCTGAGCCTTGCTGTTACAAGTAGATTCAGTTGCCTGAAAAAACGCGTTTATTTCGGGCTGAAAAACACGTTTTGAAAAGTGTGATGTTACTGCCCCATAACTTACATGGGGTTGACCAAACTTGCAGAAACATGTTTATTTCTGCTGAAAAACACGTTTTGACACTTTCTGTACACTGGGGTTAAGGGCTGAGTGTGTGGGCTCTTCTGAAGCTTGCTGTTACAAGGAGATTCAGTTGCCTGAAAAAACGTGTTTATTTCGGGCTGAAAAACACGTTTTGAAAAGTGTGATGTTACTGCCCCATAACTTACATGGGGTTGACCAAACTTGCAGAAACATGTTTATTTCTGCTGAAAAACATGTTTTGACACTTTCTGTACACTGGGGTTAAGGGCTGAGTGTGTGGGCACTTCTGAGCCTTGCTGTTACAAGGAGATTCAGTTGCCTGAAAAAACGTGTTTATTTCGGGCTGAAAAACACGTTTTGAAAAGTGTGATGTTACTGCCCCATAACTTACATGGGGTTGACCAAACTTGCAGAAACATGTTTATTTCTGCTGAAAAACACGTTTTGACACTTTCTGTACACTGGGGTTAAGGGCTGAGTGTGTGGGCACTTCTGAGCCTTGCTTTTACAAGGAGATTCAGTTGTCTGAAAAAACGCGTTTATTTCGGTCTGAAAAACACGTTTTGAAAAGTGTGATGTTACTGCCCCATAACTTACATGGGGTTGACCAAACTTGCAGAAACATGTTTATTTCTGCTGAAAAACACGTTTTGACACTTTCTGTACACTGGGGTTAAGGGCTGAGTGTGTGGGCTCTTCTGAAGCTTGCTGTTACAAGGAGATTCAGTTGCCTGAAAAAACGTGTTTATTTCGGGCTGAAAAACACGTTTTGAAAAGTGTGATGTTACTGCCCCATAACTTACATGGGGTTGACCAAACTTGCAGAAACATGTTTATTTCTGCTGAAAAACACGTTTTGACACTTTCTGTACACTGGGGTTAAGCCTGAGTGTGTGGGCACTTCTGAGCCTTGCTTTTACAAGGAGATTCAGTTGTCTGAAAAAACGCGTTTATTTCGGGCTGAAAAACCCGTTTTGAAAAGTGTGATGTTACTGCCCCATAACTTACATGGGGTTGACCAAACTTGCAGAAACATGTTTATTTCTGCTGAAAAACACGTTTTGACACTTTCTGTACACTGGGGTTAAGGGCTGAGTGTGTGGGCTCTTCTGAAGCTTGCTGTTACAAGGAGATTCAGTTGCCTGAAAAAACGTGTTTATTTCGGGCTGAAAAACACGTTTTGAAAAGTGTGATGTTACTGCCCCATAACTTACATGGGGTTGACCAAACTTGCAGAAACATGTTTATTTCTGCTGAAAAACATGTTTTGACACTTTCTGTACACTGGGGTTAAGGGCTGAGTGTGTGGGCACTTCTGAGCCTTGCAGTTACAAGGAGATTCAGTTGCCTGAAAAAACGTGTTTATTTCGGGCTGAAAAACACGTTTTGAAAAGTGTGATGTTACTGCCCCATAACTTACATGGGGTTGACCAAACTTGCAGAAACATGTTTATTTCTGCTGAAAAACACGTTTTGACACTTTCTGTACACTGGGGTTAAGCCTGAGTGTGTGGGCTCTTCTGAGCCTTGCTGTTACAAGGAGATTCAGTTGTCTGAAAAAACGCGTTTATTTCGGGCTGAAAAACACGTTTTGAAAAGTGTGATGTTACTGCCCCATAACTTACATGGGGTTGATCAAACTTGCAGAAACATGTTTATTTCTGCTGAAAAACACGTTTTGACACTTTCTGTACACTGGGGTTAAGGGCTGAGTGTGTGGGCTCTTCTGAAGCTTGCTGTTACAAGGAGATTCAGTTGCCTGAAAAAACGTGTTTATTTCGGGCTGAAAAACACGTTTTGAAAAGTGTGATGTTACTGCCCCATAACTTACATGGGGTTGACCAAACTTGCAGAAACATGTTTATTTCTGCTGAAAAACACGTTTTGACAATTTCTGTACACTGGGGTTAAGGGCTGAGTGTGTGGGCTCTTCTGAAGCTTGCTGTTACAAGGAGATTCAGTTGCCTGAAAAAACGTGTTTATTTCGGGCTGAAAAACACGTTTTGAAAAGTGTGATGTTACTGCCCCATAACTTACATGGGGTTGACCAAACTTGCAGAAACATGTTTATTTCTGCTGAAAAACACGTTTTGACATTTTCTGTACACTGGGGTTAAGGGCTGAGTGTGTGGGCTCTTCTGAGCCTTGCTGTTACAAGGAGATTCAGTTGTCTGAAAAAACGCGTTTATTTCGGGCTGAAAAACACGTTTTGAAAAATGTGATGTTACTGCCCCATAACTTACATGGGGTTGACCAAACTTGCAGAAACATGTTTATTTCTGCTGAAAAACACGTTTTGACACTTTCTGTACACTGGGGTTAAGGGCTGAGTGTGTGGGCTCTTCTGAAGCTTGCTGTTACAAGGAGATTCAGTTGCCTGAAAAAACGTGTTTATTTCGGGCTGAAAAACACGTTTTGAAAAGTGTGATGTTACTGCCCCATAACTTACATGGGGTTGACCAAACTTGCAGAAACATGTTTATTTCTGCTGAAAAACATGTTTTGACACTTTCTGTACACTGGGGTTAAGGGCTGAGTGTGTGGGCACTTCTGAGCCTTGCTGTTACAAGTAGATTCAGTTGCCTGAAAAAACGCGTTTATTTCGGGCTGAAAAACACGTTTTGAAAAGTGTGATGTTACTGCCCCATAACTTACATGGGGTTGACCAAACTTGCAGAAACATGTTTATTTCTGCTGAAAAACACGTTTTGACACTTTCTGTACACTGGGGTTAAGGGCTGAGTGTGTGGGCTCTTCTGAAGCTTGCTGTTACAAGGAGATTCAGTTGCCTGAAAAAACGTGTTTATTTCGGGCTGAAAAACACGTTTTGAAAAGTGTGATGTTACTGCCCCATAACTTACATGGGGTTGACCAAACTTGCAGAAACATGTTTATTTCTGCTGAAAAACATGTTTTGACACTTTCTGTACACTGGGGTTAAGGGCTGAGTGTGTGGGCACACAGTGAGCACGTGAATCTCTCCCCCCCCCCCCCCCCCCCCCCCCCCCCCCCCCCCGGGCTGAAAAACACGTTTTGAAAAGTGTGATGTTACTGCCCCATAACTTACATGGGGTTGACCAAACTTGCAGAAACATGTTTATTTCTGCTGAAAAACACGTTTTGACACTTTCTGTACACTGGGGTTAAGGGCTGAGTGTGTGGGCTCTTCTGAAGCTTGCTGTTACAAGGAGATTCAGTTGCCTGAAAAAACGTGTTTATTTCGGGCTGAAAAACACGTTTTGAAAAGTGTGATGTTACTGCCCCATAACTTACATGGGGTTGACCAAACTTGCAGAAACATGTTTATTTCTGCTGAAAAACACGTTTTGACACTTTCTGTACACTGGGGTTAAGCCTGAGTGTGTGGGCACTTCTGAGCCTTGCTTTTACAAGGAGATTCAGTTGTCTGAAAAAACGCGTTTATTTCGGGCTGAAAAACCCGTTTTGAAAAGTGTGATGTTACTTCCCCATAACTTACATGGGGTTGACCAAACTTGCAGAAACATGTTTATTTCTGCTGAAAAACACGTTTTGACACTTTCTGTACACTGGGGTTAAGGGCTGAGTGTGTGGGCTCTTCTGAAGCTTGCTGTTACAAGGAGATTCAGTTGCCTGAAAAAACGTGTTTATTTCGGGCTGAAAAACACGTTTTGAAAAGTGTGATGTTACTGCCCCATAACTTACATGGGGTTGACCAAACTTGCAGAAACATGTTTATTTCTGCTGAAAAACATGTTTTGACACTTTCTGTACACTGGGGTTAAGGGCTGAGTGTGTGGGCACTTCTGAGCCTTGCAGTTACAAGGAGATTCAGTTGCCTGAAAAAACGTGTTTATTTCGGGCTGAAAAACACGTTTTGAAAAGTGTGATGTTACTGCCCCATAACTTACATGGGGTTGACCAAACTTGCAGAAACATGTTTATTTCTGCTGAAAAACACGTTTTGACACTTTCTGTACACTGGGGTTAAGCCTGAGTGTGTGGGCTCTTCTGAGCCTTGCTGTTACAAGGAGATTCAGTTGTCTGAAAAAACGCGTTTATTTCGGGCTGAAAAACACGTTTTGAAAAGTGTGATGTTACTGCCCCATAACTTACATGGGGTTGATCAAACTTGCAGAAACATGTTTATTTCTGCTGAAAAACACGTTTTGACACTTTCTGTACACTGGGGTTAAGGGCTGAGTGTGTGGGCTCTTCTGAAGCTTGCTGTTACAAGGAGATTCAGTTGCCTGAAAAAACGTGTTTATTTCGGGCTGAAAAACACGTTTTGAAAAGTGTGATGTTACTGCCCCATAACTTACATGGGGTTGACCAAACTTGCAGAAACATGTTTATTTCTGCTGAAAAACACGTTTTGACAATTTCTGTACACTGGGGTTAAGGGCTGAGTGTGTGGGCTCTTCTGAAGCTTGCTGTTACAAGGAGATTCAGTTGCCTGAAAAAACGTGTTTATTTCGGGCTGAAAAACACGTTTTGAAAAGTGTGATGTTACTGCCCCATAACTTACATGGGGTTGACCAAACTTGCAGAAACATGTTTATTTCTGCTGAAAAACACGTTTTGACATTTTCTGTACACTGGGGTTAAGGGCTGAGTGTGTGGGCTCTTCTGAGCCTTGCTGTTACAAGGAGATTCAGTTGTCTGAAAAAACGCGTTTATTTCGGGCTGAAAAACACGTTTTGAAAAATGTGATGTTACTGCCCCATAACTTACATGGGGTTGACCAAACTTGCAGAAACATGTTTATTTCTGCTGAAAAACACGTTTTGACACTTTCTGTACACTGGGGTTAAGGGCTGAGTGTGTGGGCTCTTCTGAAGCTTGCTGTTACAAGGAGATTCAGTTGCCTGAAAAAACGTGTTTATTTCGGGCTGAAAAACACGTTTTGAAAAGTGTGATGTTACTGCCCCATAACTTACATGGGGTTGACCAAACTTGCAGAAACATGTTTATTTCTGCTGAAAAACACGTTTTGACACTTTCTGTACACTGGGGTTAAGGGCTGAGTGTGTGGGCACTTCTGAGCCTTGCTTTTACAAGGAGATTCAGTTGTCTGAAAAAACGCGTTTATTTCGGGCTGAAAAACACGTTTTGAAAAGTGTGATGTTACTGCCCCATAACTTACATGGGGTTGACCAAACTTGCAGAAACATGTTTATTTCTGCTGAAAAACACGTTTTGACACTTTCTGTACACTGGGGTTAAGGGCTGAGTGTGTGGGCTCTTCTGAGCCTTGCTGTTACAAGGAGATTCAGTTGTCTGAAAAAACGCGTTTATTTCGGGCTGAAAAACACGTTTTGAAAAGTGTGATGTTACTGCCCCATAACTTACATGGGGTTGACCAAACTTGCAGAAACATGTTTATTTCTGCTGAAAAACACGTTTTGACACTTTCTGTACACTGGGGTTAAGGGCTGAGTGTGTGGGCTCTTCTGAAGCTTGCTGTTACAAGGAGATTCAGTTGCCTGAAAAAACGTGTTTATTTCGGGCTGAAAAACACGTTTTGAAAAGTGTGATGTTACTGCCCCATAACTTACATGGGGTTGACCAAACTTGCAGAAACATGTTTATTTCTGCTGAAAAACATGTTTTGACACTTTCTGTACACTGGGGTTAAGGGCTGAGTGTGTGGGCACTTCTGAGCCTTGCTGTTACAAGTAGATTCAGTTGCCTGAAAAAACGCGTTTATTTCGGGCTGAAAAACACGTTTTGAAAAGTGTGATGTTACTGCCCCATAACTTACATGGGGTTGACCAAACTTGCAGAAACATGTTTATTTCTGCTGAAAAACACGTTTTGACACTTTCTGTACACTGGGGTTAAGGGCTGAGTGTGTGGGCTCTTCTGAAGCTTGCTGTTACAAGGAGATTCAGTTGCCTGAAAAAACGTGTTTATTTCGGGCTGAAAAACACGTTTTGAAAAGTGTGATGTTACTGCCCCATAACTTACATGGGGTTGACCAAACTTGCAGAAACATGTTTATTTCTGCTGAAAAACATGTTTTGACACTTTCTGTACACTGGGGTTAAGGGCTGAGTGTGTGGGCACTTCTGAGCCTTGCTGTTACAAGGAGATTCAGTTGCCTGAAAAAACGTGTTTATTTCGGGCTGAAAAACACGTTTTGAAAAGTGTGATGTTACTGCCCCATAACTTACATGGGGTTGACCAAACTTGCAGAAACATGTTTATTTCTGCTGAAAAACACGTTTTGACACTTTCTGTACACTGGGGTTAAGGGCTGAGTGTGTGGGCACTTCTGAGCCTTGCTTTTACAAGGAGATTCAGTTGTCTGAAAAAACGCGTTTATTTCGGTCTGAAAAACACGTTTTGAAAAGTGTGATGTTACTGCCCCATAACTTACATGGGGTTGACCAAACTTGCAGAAACATGTTTATTTCTGCTGAAAAACACGTTTTGACACTTTCTGTACACTGGGGTTAAGGGCTGAGTGTGTGGGCTCTTCTGAAGCTTGCTGTTACAAGGAGATTCAGTTGCCTGAAAAAACGTGTTTATTTCGGGCTGAAAAACACGTTTTGAAAAGTGTGATGTTACTGCCCCATAACTTACATGGGGTTGACCAAACTTGCAGAAACATGTTTATTTCTGCTGAAAAACACGTTTTGACACTTTCTGTACACTGGGGTTAAGCCTGAGTGTGTGGGCACTTCTGAGCCTTGCTTTTACAAGGAGATTCAGTTGTCTGAAAAAACGCGTTTATTTCGGGCTGAAAAACACGTTTTGAAAAGTGTGATGTTACTGCCCCATAACTTACATGGGGTTGACCAAACTTGCAGAAACATGTTTATTTCTGCTGAAAAACACGTTTTGACACTTTCTGTACACTGGGGTTAAGGGCTGAGTGTGTGGGCTCTTCTGAAGCTTGCTGTTACAAGGAGATTCAGTTGCCTGAAAAAACGTGTTTATTTCGGGCTGAAAAACACGTTTTGAAAAGTGTGATGTTACTGCCCCATAACTTACATGGGGTTGACCAAACTTGCAGAAACATGTTTATTTCTGCTGAAAAACATGTTTTGACACTTTCTGTACACTGGGGTTAAGGGCTGAGTGTGTGGGCACTTCTGAGCCTTGCAGTTACAAGGAGATTCAGTTGCCTGAAAAAACGTGTTTATTTCGGGCTGAAAAACACGTTTTGAAAAGTGTGATGTTACTGCCCCATAACTTACATGGGGTTGACCAAACTTGCAGAAACATGTTTATTTCTGCTGAAAAACACGTTTTGACACTTTCTGTACACTGGGGTTAAGGGCTGAGTGTGTGGGCACTTCTGAGCCTTGCTTTTACAAGGAGATTCAGTTGTCTGAAAAAACGCGTTTATTTCGGGCTGAAAAACACGTTTTGAAAAGTGTGATGTTACTGCCCCATAACTTACATGGGGTTGACCAAACTTGCAGAAACATGTTTATTTCTGCTGAAAAACACGTTTTGACACTTTCTGTACACTGGGGTTAAGGGCTGAGTGTGTGGGCTCTTCTGAGCCTTGCTGTTACAAGGAGATTCAGTTGTCTGAAAAAACGCGTTTATTTCGGGCTGAAAAACACGTTTTGAAAAGTGTGATGTTACTGCCCCATAACTTACATGGGGTTGATCAAACTTGCAGAAACATGTTTATTTCTGCTGAAAAACACGTTTTGACACTTTCTGTACACTGGGGTTAAGGGCTGAGTGTGTGGGCTCTTCTGAAGCTTGCTGTTACAAGGAGATTCAGTTGCCTGAAAAAACGTGTTTATTTCGGGCTGAAAAACACGTTTTGAAAAGTGTGATGTTACTGCCCCATAACTTACATGGGGTTGACCAAACTTGCAGAAACATGTTTATTTCTGCTGAAAAACACGTTTTGACAATTTCTGTACACTGGGGTTAAGGGCTGAGTGTGTGGGCTCTTCTGAAGCTTGCTGTTACAAGGAGATTCAGTTGCCTGAAAAAACGTGTTTATTTCGGGCTGAAAAACACGTTTTGAAAAGTGTGATGTTACTGCCCCATAACTTACATGGGGTTGACCAAACTTGCAGAAACATGTTTATTTCTGCTGAAAAACACGTTTTGACATTTTCTGTACACTGGGGTTAAGGGCTGAGTGTGTGGGCTCTTCTGAGCCTTGCTGTTACAAGGAGATTCAGTTGTCTGAAAAAACGCGTTTATTTCGGGCTGAAAAACACGTTTTGAAAAATGTGATGTTACTGCCCCATAACTTACATGGGGTTGACCAAACTTGCAGAAACATGTTTATTTCTGCTGAAAAACACGTTTTGACACTTTCTGTACACTGGGGTTAAGGGCTGAGTGTGTGGGCTCTTCTGAAGCTTGCTGTTACAAGGAGATTCAGTTGCCTGAAAAAACGTGTTTATTTCGGGCTGAAAAACACGTTTTGAAAAGTGTGATGTTACTGCCCCATAACTTACATGGGGTTGACCAAACTTGCAGAAACATGTTTATTTCTGCTGAAAAACACGTTTTGACACTTTCTGTACACTGGGGTTAAGGGCTGAGTGTGTGGGCACTTCTGAGCCTTGCTTTTACAAGGAGATTCAGTTGTCTGAAAAAACGCGTTTATTTCGGGCTGAAAAACACGTTTTGAAAAGTGTGATGTTACTGCCCCATAACTTACATGGGGTTGACCAAACTTGCAGAAACATGTTTATTTCTGCTGAAAAACACGTTTTGACACTTTCTGTACACTGGGGTTAAGGGCTGAGTGTGTGGGCTCTTCTGAGCCTTGCTGTTACAAGGAGATTCAGTTGTCTGAAAAAACGCGTTTATTTCGGGCTGAAAAACACGTTTTGAAAAGTGTGATGTTACTGCCCCATAACTTACATGGGGTTGACCAAACTTGCAGAAACATGTTTATTTCTGCTGAAAAACACGTTTTGACACTTTCTGTACACTGGGGTTAAGGGCTGAGTGTGTGGGCTCTTCTGAAGCTTGCTGTTACAAGGAGATTCAGTTGCCTGAAAAAACGTGTTTATTTCGGGCTGAAAAACACGTTTTGAAAAGTGTGATGTTACTGCCCCATAACTTACATGGGGTTGACCAAACTTGCAGAAACATGTTTATTTCTGCTGAAAAACATGTTTTGACACTTTCTGTACACTGGGGTTAAGGGCTGAGTGTGTGGGCACTTCTGAGCCTTGCTGTTACAAGTAGATTCAGTTGCCTGAAAAAACGCGTTTATTTCGGGCTGAAAAACACGTTTTGAAAAGTGTGATGTTACTGCCCCATAACTTACATGGGGTTGACCAAACTTGCAGAAACATGTTTATTTCTGCTGAAAAACACGTTTTGACACTTTCTGTACACTGGGGTTAAGGGCTGAGTGTGTGGGCTCTTCTGAAGCTTGCTGTTACAAGGAGATTCAGTTGCCTGAAAAAACGTGTTTATTTCGGGCTGAAAAACACGTTTTGAAAAGTGTGATGTTACTGCCCCATAACTTACATGGGGTTGACCAAACTTGCAGAAACATGTTTATTTCTGCTGAAAAACATGTTTTGACACTTTCTGTACACTGGGGTTAAGGGCTGAGTGTGTGGGCACTTCTGAGCCTTGCTGTTACAAGGAGATTCAGTTGCCTGAAAAAACGTGTTTATTTCGGGCTGAAAAACACGTTTTGAAAAGTGTGATGTTACTGCCCCATAACTTACATGGGGTTGACCAAACTTGCAGAAACATGTTTATTTCTGCTGAAAAACACGTTTTGACACTTTCTGTACACTGGGGTTAAGGGCTGAGTGTGTGGGCACTTCTGAGCCTTGCTTTTACAAGGAGATTCAGTTGTCTGAAAAAACGCGTTTATTTCGGTCTGAAAAACACGTTTTGAAAAGTGTGATGTTACTGCCCCATAACTTACATGGGGTTGACCAAACTTGCAGAAACATGTTTATTTCTGCTGAAAAACACGTTTTGACACTTTCTGTACACTGGGGTTAAGGGCTGAGTGTGTGGGCTCTTCTGAAGCTTGCTGTTACAAGGAGATTCAGTTGCCTGAAAAAACGTGTTTATTTCGGGCTGAAAAACACGTTTTGAAAAGTGTGATGTTACTGCCCCATAACTTACATGGGGTTGACCAAACTTGCAGAAACATGTTTATTTCTGCTGAAAAACACGTTTTGACACTTTCTGTACACTGGGGTTAAGCCTGAGTGTGTGGGCACTTCTGAGCCTTGCTTTTACAAGGAGATTCAGTTGTCTGAAAAAACGCGTTTATTTCGGGCTGAAAAACACGTTTTGAAAAGTGTGATGTTACTGCCCCATAACTTACATGGGGTTGACCAAACTTGCAGAAACATGTTTATTTCTGCTGAAAAACACGTTTTGACACTTTCTGTACACTGGGGTTAAGGGCTGAGTGTGTGGGCTCTTCTGAAGCTTGCTGTTACAAGGAGATTCAGTTGCCTGAAAAAACGTGTTTATTTCGGGCTGAAAAACACGTTTTGAAAAGTGTGATGTTACTGCCCCATAACTTACATGGGGTTGACCAAACTTGCAGAAACATGTTTATTTCTGCTGAAAAACATGTTTTGACACTTTCTGTACACTGGGGTTAAGGGCTGAGTGTGTGGGCACTTCTGAGCCTTGCAGTTACAAGGAGATTCAGTTGCCTGAAAAAACGTGTTTATTTCGGGCTGAAAAACACGTTTTGAAAAGTGTGATGTTACTGCCCCATAACTTACATGGGGTTGACCAAACTTGCAGAAACATGTTTATTTCTGCTGAAAAACACGTTTTGACACTTTCTGTACACTGGGGTTAAGGGCTGAGTGTGTGGGCACTTCTGAGCCTTGCTTTTACAAGGAGATTCAGTTGTCTGAAAAAACGCGTTTATTTCGGGCTGAAAAACACGTTTTGAAAAGTGTGATGTTACTGCCCCATAACTTACATGGGGTTGACCAAACTTGCAGAAACATGTTTATTTCTGCTGAAAAACACGTTTTGACACTTTCTGTACACTGGGGTTAAGGGCTGAGTGTGTGGGCTCTTCTGAGCCTTGCTGTTACAAGGAGATTCAGTTGTCTGAAAAAACGCGTTTATTTCGGGCTGAAAAACACGTTTTGAAAAGTGTGATGTTACTGCCCCATAACTTACATGGGGTTGATCAAACTTGCAGAAACATGTTTATTTCTGCTGAAAAACACGTTTTGACACTTTCTGTACACTGGGGTTAAGGGCTGAGTGTGTGGGCTCTTCTGAAGCTTGCTGTTACAAGGAGATTCAGTTGCCTGAAAAAACGTGTTTATTTCGGGCTGAAAAACACGTTTTGAAAAGTGTGATGTTACTGCCCCATAACTTACATGGGGTTGACCAAACTTGCAGAAACATGTTTATTTCTGCTGAAAAACACGTTTTGACAATTTCTGTACACTGGGGTTAAGGGCTGAGTGTGTGGGCTCTTCTGAAGCTTGCTGTTACAAGGAGATTCAGTTGCCTGAAAAAACGTGTTTATTTCGGGCTGAAAAACACGTTTTGAAAAGTGTGATGTTACTGCCCCATAACTTACATGGGGTTGACCAAACTTGCAGAAACATGTTTATTTCTGCTGAAAAACACGTTTTGACATTTTCTGTACACTGGGGTTAAGGGCTGAGTGTGTGGGCTCTTCTGAGCCTTGCTGTTACAAGGAGATTCAGTTGTCTGAAAAAACGCGTTTATTTCGGGCTGAAAAACACGTTTTGAAAAATGTGATGTTACTGCCCCATAACTTACATGGGGTTGACCAAACTTGCAGAAACATGTTTATTTCTGCTGAAAAACACGTTTTGACACTTTCTGTACACTGGGGTTAAGGGCTGAGTGTGTGGGCTCTTCTGAAGCTTGCTGTTACAAGGAGATTCAGTTGCCTGAAAAAACGTGTTTATTTCGGGCTGAAAAACACGTTTTGAAAAGTGTGATGTTACTGCCCCATAACTTACATGGGGTTGACCAAACTTGCAGAAACATGTTTATTTCTGCTGAAAAACACGTTTTGACACTTTCTGTACACTGGGGTTAAGGGCTGAGTGTGTGGGCTCTTCTGAAGCTTGCTGTTACAAGGAGATTCAGTTGCCTGAAAAAACGTGTTTATTTCGGGCTGAAAAACACGTTTTGAAAAGTGTGATGTTACTGCCCCATAACTTACATGGGGTTGACCAAACTTGCAGAAACATGTTTATTTCTGCTGAAAAACACGTTTTGACATTTTCTGTACACTGGGGTTAAGGGCTGAGTGTGTGGGCTCTTCTGAGCCTTGCTGTTACAAGGAGATTCAGTTGTCTGAAAAAACGCGTTTATTTCGGGCTGAAAAACACGTTTTGAAAAATGTGATGTTACTGCCCCATAACTTACATGGGGTTGACCAAACTTGCAGAAACATGTTTATTTCTGCTGAAAAACACGTTTTGACACTTTCTGTACACTGGGGTTAAGGGCTGAGTGTGTGGGCACTTCTGAGCCTTGCTTTTACAAGGAGATTCAGTTGTCTGAAAAAACGCGTTTATTTCGGGCTGAAAAACACGTTTTGAAAAGTGTGATGTTACTGCCCCATAACTTACATGGGGTTGACCAAACTTGCAGAAACATGTTTATTTCTGCTGAAAAACACGTTTTGACACTTTCTGTACACTGGGGTTAAGGGCTGAGTGTGTGGGCTCTTCTGAGCCTTGCTGTTACAAGGAGATTCAGTTGTCTGAAAAAACGCGTTTATTTCGGGCTGAAAAACACGTTTTGAAAAGTGTGATGTTACTGCCCCATAACTTACATGGGGTTGACCAAACTTGCAGAAACATGTTTATTTCTGCTGAAAAACACGTTTTGACACTTTCTGTACACTGGGGTTAAGGGCTGAGTGTGTGGGCTCTTCTGAAGCTTGCTGTTACAAGGAGATTCAGTTGCCTGAAAAAACGTGTTTATTTCGGGCTGAAAAACACGTTTTGAAAAGTGTGATGTTACTGCCCCATAACTTACATGGGGTTGACCAAACTTGCAGAAACATGTTTATTTCTGCTGAAAAACATGTTTTGACACTTTCTGTACACTGGGGTTAAGGGCTGAGTGTGTGGGCACTTCTGAGCCTTGCTGTTACAAGTAGATTCAGTTGCCTGAAAAAACGCGTTTATTTCGGGCTGAAAAACACGTTTTGAAAAGTGTGATGTTACTGCCCCATAACTTACATGGGGTTGACCAAACTTGCAGAAACATGTTTATTTCTGCTGAAAAACACGTTTTGACACTTTCTGTACACTGGGGTTAAGGGCTGAGTGTGTGGGCTCTTCTGAAGCTTGCTGTTACAAGGAGATTCAGTTGCCTGAAAAAACGTGTTTATTTCGGGCTGAAAAACACGTTTTGAAAAGTGTGATGTTACTGCCCCATAACTTACATGGGGTTGACCAAACTTGCAGAAACATGTTTATTTCTGCTGAAAAACATGTTTTGACACTTTCTGTACACTGGGGTTAAGGGCTGAGTGTGTGGGCACTTCTGAGCCTTGCTGTTACAAGGAGATTCAGTTGCCTGAAAAAACGTGTTTATTTCGGGCTGAAAAACACGTTTTGAAAAGTGTGATGTTACTGCCCCATAACTTACATGGGGTTGACCAAACTTGCAGAAACATGTTTATTTCTGCTGAAAAACACGTTTTGACACTTTCTGTACACTGGGGTTAAGGGCTGAGTGTGTGGGCACTTCTGAGCCTTGCTTTTACAAGGAGATTCAGTTGTCTGAAAAAACGCGTTTATTTCGGTCTGAAAAACACGTTTTGAAAAGTGTGATGTTACTGCCCCATAACTTACATGGGGTTGACCAAACTTGCAGAAACATGTTTATTTCTGCTGAAAAACACGTTTTGACACTTTCTGTACACTGGGGTTAAGGGCTGAGTGTGTGGGCTCTTCTGAAGCTTGCTGTTACAAGGAGATTCAGTTGCCTGAAAAAACGTGTTTATTTCGGGCTGAAAAACACGTTTTGAAAAGTGTGATGTTACTGCCCCATAACTTACATGGGGTTGACCAAACTTGCAGAAACATGTTTATTTCTGCTGAAAAACACGTTTTGACACTTTCTGTACACTGGGGTTAAGGGCTGAGTGTGTGGGCTCTTCTGAGCCTTGCTGTTACAAGGAGATTCAGTTGTCTGAAAAAACGCGTTTATTTCGGTCTGAAAAACACGTTTTGAAAAGTGTGATGTTACTGCCCCATAACTTACATGGGGTTGACCAAACTTGCAGAAACATGTTTATTTCTGCTGAAAAACACGTTTTGACACTTTCTGTACACTGGGGTTAAGGGCTGAGTGTGTGGGCTCTTCTGAAGCTTGCTGTTACAAGGAGATTCAGTTGCCTGAAAAAACGTGTTTATTTCGGGCTGAAAAACACGTTTTGAAAAGTGTGATGTTACTGCCCCATAACTTACATGGGGTTGACCAAACTTGCAGAAACATGTTTATTTCTGCTGAAAAACACGTTTTGACACTTTCTGTACACTGGGGTTAAGGGCTGAGTGTGTGGGCTCTTCTGAGCCTTGCTGTTACAAGGAGATTCAGTTGTCTGAAAAAACGCGTTTATTTCGGGCTGAAAAACACGTTTTGAAAAGTGTGATGTTACTGCCCCATAACTTACATGGGGTTGACCAAACTTGCAGAAACATGTTTATTTCTGCTGAAAAACACGTTTTGACACTTTCTGTACACTGGGGTTAAGGGCTGAGTGTGTGGGCACTTCTGAGCCTTGCTTTTACAAGGAGATTCAGTTGTCTGAAAAAACGCGTTTATTTCGGGCTGAAAAACACGTTTTGAAAAGTGTGATGTTACTGCCCCATAACTTACATGGGGTTGACCAAACTTGCAGAAACATGTTTATTTCTGCTGAAAAACACGTTTTGACACTTTCTGTACACTGGGGTTAAGCCTGAGTGTGTGGGCACTTCTGAGCCTTGCTTTTACAAGGAGATTCAGTTGTCTGAAAAAACGCGTTTATTTCGGGCTGAAAAACACGTTTTGAAAAGTGTGATGTTACTGCCCCATAACTTACATGGGGTTGACCAAACTTGCAGAAACATGTTTATTTCTGCTGAAAAACACGTTTTGACACTTTCTGTACACTGGGGTTAAGGGCTGAGTGTGTGGGCTCTTCTGAAGCTTGCTGTTACAAGGAGATTCAGTTGCCTGAAAAAACGTGTTTATTTCGGGCTGAAAAACACGTTTTGAAAAGTGTGATGTTACTGCCCCATAACTTACATGGGGTTGACCAAACTTGCAGAAACATGTTTATTTCTGCTGAAAAACATGTTTTGACACTTTCTGTACACTGGGGTTAAGGGCTGAGTGTGTGGGCACTTCTGAGCCTTGCAGTTACAAGGAGATTCAGTTGCCTGAAAAAACGTGTTTATTTCGGGCTGAAAAACACGTTTTGAAAAGTGTGATGTTACTGCCCCATAACTTACATGGGGTTGACCAAACTTGCAGAAACATGTTTATTTCTGCTGAAAAACACGTTTTGACACTTTCTGTACACTGGGGTTAAGGGCTGAGTGTGTGGGCACTTCTGAGCCTTGCTTTTACAAGGAGATTCAGTTGTCTGAAAAAACGCGTTTATTTCGGGCTGAAAAACACGTTTTGAAAAGTGTGATGTTACTGCCCCATAACTTACATGGGGTTGACCAAACTTGCAGAAACATGTTTATTTCTGCTGAAAAACACGTTTTGACACTTTCTGTACACTGGGGTTAAGGGCTGAGTGTGTGGGCTCTTCTGAGCCTTGCTGTTACAAGGAGATTCAGTTGTCTGAAAAAACGCGTTTATTTCGGGCTGAAAAACACGTTTTGAAAAGTGTGATGTTACTGCCCCATAACTTACATGGGGTTGATCAAACTTGCAGAAACATGTTTATTTCTGCTGAAAAACACGTTTTGACACTTTCTGTACACTGGGGTTAAGGGCTGAGTGTGTGGGCTCTTCTGAAGCTTGCTGTTACAAGGAGATTCAGTTGCCTGAAAAAACGTGTTTATTTCGGGCTGAAAAACACGTTTTGAAAAGTGTGATGTTACTGCCCCATAACTTACATGGGGTTGACCAAACTTGCAGAAACATGTTTATTTCTGCTGAAAAACACGTTTTGACAATTTCTGTACACTGGGGTTAAGGGCTGAGTGTGTGGGCTCTTCTGAAGCTTGCTGTTACAAGGAGATTCAGTTGCCTGAAAAAACGTGTTTATTTCGGGCTGAAAAACACGTTTTGAAAAGTGTGATGTTACTGCCCCATAACTTACATGGGGTTGACCAAACTTGCAGAAACATGTTTATTTCTGCTGAAAAACACGTTTTGACATTTTCTGTACACTGGGGTTAAGGGCTGAGTGTGTGGGCTCTTCTGAGCCTTGCTGTTACAAGGAGATTCAGTTGTCTGAAAAAACGCGTTTATTTCGGGCTGAAAAACACGTTTTGAAAAATGTGATGTTACTGCCCCATAACTTACATGGGGTTGACCAAACTTGCAGAAACATGTTTATTTCTGCTGAAAAACACGTTTTGACACTTTCTGTACACTGGGGTTAAGGGCTGAGTGTGTGGGCTCTTCTGAAGCTTGCTGTTACAAGGAGATTCAGTTGCCTGAAAAAACGTGTTTATTTCGGGCTGAAAAACACGTTTTGAAAAGTGTGATGTTACTGCCCCATAACTTACATGGGGTTGACCAAACTTGCAGAAACATGTTTATTTCTGCTGAAAAACACGTTTTGACACTTTCTGTACACTGGGGTTAAGGGCTGAGTGTGTGGGCTCTTCTGAAGCTTGCTGTTACAAGGAGATTCAGTTGCCTGAAAAAACGTGTTTATTTCGGGCTGAAAAACACGTTTTGAAAAGTGTGATGTTACTGCCCCATAACTTACATGGGGTTGACCAAACTTGCAGAAACATGTTTATTTCTGCTGAAAAACACGTTTTGACATTTTCTGTACACTGGGGTTAAGGGCTGAGTGTGTGGGCTCTTCTGAGCCTTGCTGTTACAAGGAGATTCAGTTGTCTGAAAAAACGCGTTTATTTCGGGCTGAAAAACACGTTTTGAAAAATGTGATGTTACTGCCCCATAACTTACATGGGGTTGACCAAACTTGCAGAAACATGTTTATTTCTGCTGAAAAACACGTTTTGACACTTTCTGTACACTGGGGTTAAGGGCTGAGTGTGTGGGCACTTCTGAGCCTTGCTTTTACAAGGAGATTCAGTTGTCTGAAAAAACGCGTTTATTTCGGGCTGAAAAACACGTTTTGAAAAGTGTGATGTTACTGCCCCATAACTTACATGGGGTTGACCAAACTTGCAGAAACATGTTTATTTCTGCTGAAAAACACGTTTTGACACTTTCTGTACACTGGGGTTAAGGGCTGAGTGTGTGGGCTCTTCTGAGCCTTGCTGTTACAAGGAGATTCAGTTGTCTGAAAAAACGCGTTTATTTCGGGCTGAAAAACACGTTTTGAAAAGTGTGATGTTACTGCCCCATAACTTACATGGGGTTGACCAAACTTGCAGAAACATGTTTATTTCTGCTGAAAAACACGTTTTGACACTTTCTGTACACTGGGGTTAAGGGCTGAGTGTGTGGGCTCTTCTGAAGCTTGCTGTTACAAGGAGATTCAGTTGCCTGAAAAAACGTGTTTATTTCGGGCTGAAAAACACGTTTTGAAAAGTGTGATGTTACTGCCCCATAACTTACATGGGGTTGACCAAACTTGCAGAAACATGTTTATTTCTGCTGAAAAACATGTTTTGACACTTTCTGTACACTGGGGTTAAGGGCTGAGTGTGTGGGCACTTCTGAGCCTTGCTGTTACAAGTAGATTCAGTTGCCTGAAAAAACGCGTTTATTTCGGGCTGAAAAACACGTTTTGAAAAGTGTGATGTTACTGCCCCATAACTTACATGGGGTTGACCAAACTTGCAGAAACATGTTTATTTCTGCTGAAAAACACGTTTTGACACTTTCTGTACACTGGGGTTAAGGGCTGAGTGTGTGGGCTCTTCTGAAGCTTGCTGTTACAAGGAGATTCAGTTGCCTGAAAAAACGTGTTTATTTCGGGCTGAAAAACACGTTTTGAAAAGTGTGATGTTACTGCCCCATAACTTACATGGGGTTGACCAAACTTGCAGAAACATGTTTATTTCTGCTGAAAAACATGTTTTGACACTTTCTGTACACTGGGGTTAAGGGCTGAGTGTGTGGGCACTTCTGAGCCTTGCTGTTACAAGGAGATTCAGTTGCCTGAAAAAACGTGTTTATTTCGGGCTGAAAAACACGTTTTGAAAAGTGTGATGTTACTGCCCCATAACTTACATGGGGTTGACCAAACTTGCAGAAACATGTTTATTTCTGCTGAAAAACACGTTTTGACACTTTCTGTACACTGGGGTTAAGGGCTGAGTGTGTGGGCACTTCTGAGCCTTGCTTTTACAAGGAGATTCAGTTGTCTGAAAAAACGCGTTTATTTCGGTCTGAAAAACACGTTTTGAAAAGTGTGATGTTACTGCCCCATAACTTACATGGGGTTGACCAAACTTGCAGAAACATGTTTATTTCTGCTGAAAAACACGTTTTGACACTTTCTGTACACTGGGGTTAAGGGCTGAGTGTGTGGGCTCTTCTGAAGCTTGCTGTTACAAGGAGATTCAGTTGCCTGAAAAAACGTGTTTATTTCGGGCTGAAAAACACGTTTTGAAAAGTGTGATGTTACTGCCCCATAACTTACATGGGGTTGACCAAACTTGCAGAAACATGTTTATTTCTGCTGAAAAACACGTTTTGACACTTTCTGTACACTGGGGTTAAGGGCTGAGTGTGTGGGCTCTTCTGAGCCTTGCTGTTACAAGGAGATTCAGTTGTCTGAAAAAACGCGTTTATTTCGGGCTGAAAAACACGTTTTGAAAAGTGTGATGTTACTGCCCCATAACTTACATGGGGTTGACCAAACTTGCAGAAACATGTTTATTTCTGCTGAAAAACACGTTTTGACACTTTCTGTACACTGGGGTTAAGGGCTGAGTGTGTGGGCTCTTCTGAAGCTTGCTGTTACAAGGAGATTCAGTTGCCTGAAAAAACGTGTTTATTTCGGGCTGAAAAACACGTTTTGAAAAGTGTGATGTTACTGCCCCATAACTTACATGGGGTTGACCAAACTTGCAGAAACATGTTTATTTCTGCTGAAAAACATGTTTTGACACTTTCTGTACACTGGGGTTAAGGGCTGAGTGTGTGGGCACTTCTGAGCCTTGCTGTTACAAGGAGATTCAGTTGCCTGAAAAAACGTGTTTATTTCGGGCTGAAAAACACGTTTTGAAAAGTGTGATGTTACTGCCCCATAACTTACATGGGGTTGACCAAACTTGCAGAAACATGTTTATTTCTGCTGAAAAACACGTTTTGACACTTTCTGTACACTGGGGTTAAGGGCTGAGTGTGTGGGCACTTCTGAGCCTTGCTTTTACAAGGAGATTCAGTTGTCTGAAAAAACGCGTTTATTTCGGTCTGAAAAACACGTTTTGAAAAGTGTGATGTTACTGCCCCATAACTTACATGGGGTTGACCAAACTTGCAGAAACATGTTTATTTCTGCTGAAAAACACGTTTTGACATTTTCTGTACACTGGGGTTAAGGGCTGAGTGTGTGGGCTCTTCTGAGCCTTGCTGTTACAAGGAGATTCAGTTGTCTGAAAAAACGCGTTTATTTCGGGCTGAAAAACACGTTTTGAAAAATGTGATGTTACTGCCCCATAACTTACATGGGGTTGACCAAACTTGCAGAAACATGTTTATTTCTGCTGAAAAACACGTTTTGACACTTTCTGTACACTGGGGTTAAGGGCTGAGTGTGTGGGCTCTTCTGAAGCTTGCTGTTACAAGGAGATTCAGTTGCCTGAAAAAACGTGTTTATTTCGGGCTGAAAAACACGTTTTGAAAAGTGTGATGTTACTGCCCCATAACTTACATGGGGTTGACCAAACTTGCAGAAACATGTTTATTTCTGCTGAAAAACACGTTTTGACACTTTCTGTACACTGGGGTTAAGGGCTGAGTGTGTGGGCTCTTCTGAAGCTTGCTGTTACAAGGAGATTCAGTTGCCTGAAAAAACGTGTTTATTTCGGGCTGAAAAACACGTTTTGAAAAGTGTGATGTTACTGCCCCATAACTTACATGGGGTTGACCAAACTTGCAGAAACATGTTTATTTCTGCTGAAAAACACGTTTTGACATTTTCTGTACACTGGGGTTAAGGGCTGAGTGTGTGGGCTCTTCTGAGCCTTGCTGTTACAAGGAGATTCAGTTGTCTGAAAAAACGCGTTTATTTCGGGCTGAAAAACACGTTTTGAAAAATGTGATGTTACTGCCCCATAACTTACATGGGGTTGACCAAACTTGCAGAAACATGTTTATTTCTGCTGAAAAACACGTTTTGACACTTTCTGTACACTGGGGTTAAGGGCTGAGTGTGTGGGCACTTCTGAGCCTTGCTTTTACAAGGAGATTCAGTTGTCTGAAAAAACGCGTTTATTTCGGGCTGAAAAACACGTTTTGAAAAGTGTGATGTTACTGCCCCATAACTTACATGGGGTTGACCAAACTTGCAGAAACATGTTTATTTCTGCTGAAAAACACGTTTTGACACTTTCTGTACACTGGGGTTAAGGGCTGAGTGTGTGGGCTCTTCTGAGCCTTGCTGTTACAAGGAGATTCAGTTGTCTGAAAAAACGCGTTTATTTCGGGCTGAAAAACACGTTTTGAAAAGTGTGATGTTACTGCCCCATAACTTACATGGGGTTGACCAAACTTGCAGAAACATGTTTATTTCTGCTGAAAAACACGTTTTGACACTTTCTGTACACTGGGGTTAAGGGCTGAGTGTGTGGGCTCTTCTGAAGCTTGCTGTTACAAGGAGATTCAGTTGCCTGAAAAAACGTGTTTATTTCGGGCTGAAAAACACGTTTTGAAAAGTGTGATGTTACTGCCCCATAACTTACATGGGGTTGACCAAACTTGCAGAAACATGTTTATTTCTGCTGAAAAACACGTTTTGACACTTTCTGTACACTGGGGTTAAGGGCTGAGTGTGTGGGCTCTTCTGAGCCTTGCTGTTACAAGGAGATTCAGTTGTCTGAAAAAACGCGTTTATTTCGGGCTGAAAAACACGTTTTGAAAAATGTGATGTTACTGCCCCATAACTTACATGGGGTTGACCAAACTTGCAGAAACATGTTTATTTCTGCTGAAAAACACGTTTTGACACTTTCTGTACACTGGGGTTAAGGGCTGAGTGTGTGGGCACTTCTGAGCCTTGCTTTTACAAGTAGATTCAGTTGTCTGAAAAAACGCGTTTATTTCGGGCTGAAAAACACGTTTTGAAAAATGTGATGTTACTGCCCCATAACTTACATGGGGTTGACCAAACTTGCAGAAACATGTTTATTTCTGCTGAAAAACACGTTTTGACACTTTCTGTACACTGGGGTTAAGGGCTGAGTGTGTGGGCACTTCTGAGCCTTGCTTTTACAAGGAGATTCAGTTGTCTGAAAAAACGCGTTTATTTCGGGCTGAAAAACACGTTTTGAAAAGTGTGATGTTACTGCCCCATAACTTACATGGGGTTGACCAAACTTGCAGAAACATGTTTATTTCTGCTGAAAAACACGTTTTGACACTTTCTGTACACTGGGGTTAAGGGGTGAGTGTGTGGGCACTTCTGAGCCTTGCTGTTACAAGTAGATTCAGTTGCCTGAAAAAACGCGTTTATTTCGGGCTGAAAAACACGTTTTGAAAAGTGTGATGTTACTGCCCCATAACTTACATGGGGTTGACCAAACTTGCAGAAACATGTTTATTTCTGCTGAAAAACACGTTTTGACACTTTCTGTACACTGGGGTTAAGGGCTGAGTGTGTGGGCTCTTCTGAAGCTTGCTGTTACAAGGAGATTCAGTTGCCTGAAAAAACGTGTTTATTTCGGGCTGAAAAACACGTTTTGAAAAGTGTGATGTTACTGCCCCATAACTTACATGGGGTTGACCAAACTTGCAGAAACATGTTTATTTCTGCTGAAAAACATGTTTTGACACTTTCTGTACACTGGGGTTAAGGGCTGAGTGTGTGGGCACTTCTGAGCCTTGCTGTTACAAGGAGATTCAGTTGCCTGAAAAAACGTGTTTATTTCGGGCTGAAAAACACGTTTTGAAAAGTGTGATGTTACTGCCCCATAACTTACATGGGGTTGACCAAACTTGCAGAAACATGTTTATTTCTGCTGAAAAACACGTTTTGACACTTTCTGTACACTGGGGTTAAGGGCTGAGTGTGTGGGCTCTTCTGAAGCTTGCTGTTACAAGGAGATTCAGTGGCCTGAAAAAACGTGTTTATTTCGGGCTGAAAAACACGTTTTGAAAAGTGTGATGTTACTGCCCCATAACTTACATGGGGTTGACCAAACTTGCAGAAACATGTTTATTTCTGCTGAAAAACACGTTTTGACACTTTCTGTACACTGGGGTTAAGGGCTGAGTGTGTGGGCACTTCTGAGCCTTGCTGTTACAAGTAGATTCAGTTGCCTGAAAAAACGTGTTTATTTCGGGCTGAAAAACACGTTTTGAAAAGTGTGATGTTACTGCCCCATAACTTACATGGGGTTGACCAAACTTGCAGAAACATGTTTATTTCTGCTGAAAAACACGTTTTGACACTTTCTGTACACTGGGGTTAAGGGCTGAGTGTGTGGGCTCTTCTGAAGCTTGCTGTTACAAGGAGATTCAGTTGCCTGAAAAAATGTGTTTATTTCGGGCTGAAAAACACGTTTTGAAAAGTGTGATGTTACTGCCCCATAACTTACATGGGGTTGACCAAACTTGCAGAAACATGTTTATTTCTGCTGAAAAACATGTTTTGACACTTTCTGTACACTGGGGTTAAGGGCTGAGTGTGTGGGCACTTCTGAGCCTTGCTGTTACAAGGAGATTCAGTTGCCTGAAAAAACGTGTTTATTTCGGGCTGAAAAACACGTTTTGAAAAGTGTGATGTTACTGCCCCATAACTTACATGGGGTTGACCAAACTTGCAGAAACATGTTTATTTCTGCTGAAAAACACGTTTTGACACTTTCTGTACACTGGGGTTAAGGGCTGAGTGTGTGGGCACTTCTGAGCCTTGCTTTTACAAGGAGATTCAGTTGTCTGAAAAAACGCGTTTATTTCGGGCTGAAAAACACGTTTTGAAAAGTGTGATGTTACTGCCCCATAACTTACATGGGGTTGACCAAACTTGCAGAAACATGTTTATTTCTGCTGAAAAACACGTTTTGACACTTTCTGTACACTGGGGTTAAGGGCTGAGTGTGTGGGCTCTTCTGAGCCTTGCTGTTACAAGGAGATTCAGTTGTCTGAAAAAACGCGTTTATTTCGGGCTGAAAAACACGTTTTGAAAAGTGTGATGTTACTGCCCCATAACTTACATGGGGTTGATCAAACTTGCAGAAACATGTTTATTTCTGCTGAAAAACACGTTTTGACACTTTCTGTACACTGGGGTTAAGGGCTGAGTGTGTGGGCTCTTCTGAAGCTTGCTGTTACAAGGAGATTCAGTTGCCTGAAAAAACGTGTTTATTTCGGGCTGAAAAACACGTTTTGAAAAGTGTGATGTTACTGCCCCATAACTTACATGGGGTTGACCAAACTTGCAGAAACATGTTTATTTCTGCTGAAAAACACGTTTTGACACTTTCTGTACACTGGGGTTAAGGGCTGAGTGTGTGGGCTCTTCTGAAGCTTGCTGTTACAAGGAGATTCAGTTGCCTGAAAAAACGTGTTTATTTCGGGCTGAAAAACACGTTTTGAAAAGTGTGATGTTACTGCCCCATAACTTACATGGGGTTGACCAAACTTGCAGAAACATGTTTATTTCTGCTGAAAAACACGTTTTGACACTTTCTGTACACTGGGGTTAAGGGCTGAGTGTGTGGGCTCTTCTGAGCCTTGCTGTTACAAGGAGATTCAGTTGTCTGAAAAAACGCGTTTATTTCGGGCTGAAAAACACGTTTTGAAAAATGTGATGTTACTGCCCCATAACTTACATGGGGTTGACCAAACTTGCAGAAACATGTTTATTTCTGCTGAAAAACACGCTTTTGACACTTTCTGTACACTGGGTTAAGGGCTGAGTGTGTGGGCTCTTCTGAGCCTTGCTGTTACAAGGAGATTCAGTTGTCTGAAAAAACGCGTTTATTTCGGAGCTGAAAAACACGTTTTGAAAAGTGTGATGTTACAGCCCATAACTTACATGGGTTGACCAAACTTGAAGAAACATGTTTATTTCTGCTGAAAAACACGTTTTGACACATTCTGTACACTGTGGTTAAGGCTGAGTGTGTGGGCTCTTCTGAAGCTTGCTGTTACAAGGAGATCAGTTGCTGAAAAAACGTGTTTATTTCGGGCTGAAAAACACGTTTTGAAAAGTGTGATGTTACCTGCCCCATAACTTACATGGGGTTGACCAAACTTGCAGAAACATGTTTATTTCTGCTGAAAACACGTTTTGACACTTTCTGTACACTGGGGTTAAGGGCTGAGGTGTGTGGGCTCTTCTGAGCCTTGGCTGTTACAAGGAGATTCAGTTGTCTGAAAAAACGGTTTATTTCGGGCTGAAAAACACGTTTTGAAAAATGTGATGTTACTGCCCCATAACTTACATGGGGTTGACCAAACTTGCAGAAACATGTTTATTCTGCTGAAAACACGTTTTGACACATTTCTGTACACTGGGGTTAAGGGCTGAGTGTGTGGGCACTTCTGAGCCTTGCTTTTACAAGTAGATTCAGTGTCTGAAAAAACGCGTTTATTTCGGGCTGAAAAACACGTTTTGAAAAATGTGATGTTACTGCCCCATAACTTACATGGGTTGACCAAACTTGCAGAAACATGTTTATTTCTGCTGAAAAACACGTTTTGACACTTTCTGTACACTGGGGTTAAGGGCTGAGTGTGTGGGCACTTCTGAGCCTTGCCTTTTACAAGGAGATTCAGTTGTCTGAAAAAACGCGTTTATTTCGGCTGAAAAACACGTTTTGAAAAGTGTGATGTTACTGCCCCATAATTACATGGGGTTGACCAAACTTGCAGAAACATGTTTATGTCTGCTGAAAAACACGTTTTGACACTTTCTGTACACTGGGTTAAGCCTGAGTGTGTGGGCACTTCTGAGCCTTGCTTTTACAAGGAGATTCAGTTGTCTGAAAAACGCGTTTATTTCGGGCTGAAAAACACGTTTTGAAAAGTGTGATGTTACTGCCCCATAACTTACATGGGGTTGACCAAACTTGCAGAAACATGTTTATTTCTGCTGAAAAACACGTTTTGACACTTTTGTACACTGGTTAAGGCTGAGTGTGTGGGCTCTTCTGAAGCTTGCTGTTACAAGGAGATTCAGTTGCCTGAAAAAACGTGTTTATTTCGGGCTGAAAACACGTTTTGAAAAGTGTGATGTTACTGCCCCATAACTTACATGGGGTTGACCAAACTTGCAGAAACATGTTTATTTCTGCTAAAAACTGTTTTGACACTTTCTGTACACTGGGGTTAAGGCTGAGTTGTGGCAACTTCTGAGCCTTGCTGTTACAAGGATATTCAGTTGCCTGAAAAAAACGTTTATTTCGGGCTGAAAAACACGTTTTAAAAGTGTGATGTTACTGCCCCATAACTTTACATGGGTTGACCAAACTTGCAGAAACATGTTTATTTCTGCTGAAAAACACGTTTTGACACTTTCTGTTACACTGGGGTTAAGGGCTGAGTGTGTGGGCACTTCTGAGCCTTGCTTTTACAAGGAGATTCAGTTGTCTGAAAAACGCGTTTATTCGGGCTGAAAAACACGTTTGAAAAGTGTGATGTTACTGCCCCATAACTTACATGGGGTTGACCAAACTTGCAGAAACATGTTTATTTCTGCTGAAAAACACGTTTTGACACATTTCTGTACACTGGGGTTAAGGCTGAGTGTGTGGGCTCTTCTGAGCCTTGCTGTTACAAGGAGATTCAGTTGTCTGAAAAAACGCGTTTTATTTCGGGCTGAAAAACACGTTTTGAAAAGTGTGATGTTAGCCCCATAACTTACATGGGTTGATCAAACTTGCAGAAACATGTTTATTTCTGCTGAAAAACACGTTTGACACTTTCTGTACACTGGGGTTAAGGGCTGAGTGTGTGGGCTCTTCTGAAGCTTGCTGTTACAAGGAGATTCAGTTGCCTGAAAAAGTGTTCTATTTCGGGCTGAAAAACAACACGTTTTGAAAAGTGTGATGTTACTGCCCCATAACTTACATGGGGTTGACCAAACTTGCAGAAACATGTTTATTTCTGCTGAAAAACACGTTTTGACACTTCTGTACACTGGGGTTAAGGGCTGAGTGTGTGGGCTCTTCTGAAGCTTGCTGTTACAAGGAGATTCAGTTGCCTGAAAAAACGTGTTTATTTCGGGCTGAAAAACACTGTTTTGAAAAGTGTGATGTTACTGCCCCATAACTTACATGGGGTTGACCAAACTTGCAGAAACATGTTTATTTCTGCTGAAAAACACGTTTTGACATTTTCTGTACACTGGGGTTAAGGGCTGAGTGTGTGGGCTCTTCTGAGCCTTGCTGTTACAAGGAGATTCAGTTGTCTGAAAAAACGTGTTTATTTCGGCTGAAAAACACGTTTTGAAAAATGTGATGTTACTGCCCCATAACTTACATGGGTTGACCAAACTTGCAGAAACATGTTTATTTCTGCTGAAAACACAGTTTTGACACTTTCTGTACACTGGGGTTAAGGGCTGAGTGTGTGGGCACTTCTGAGCCTTGCTTTTACAAGGAGATTCAGTTGTCTGAAAAAACGCGTTTATTTCGGGCTGAAAAACACGTTTTGAAAAGTGTGATGTTACTGCCCCATAACTTACATGGGGTTGACCAAACTTGCAGAAACATGTTTATTTCTGCTGAAAAACACGTTTTGACACTTTCTGTACACTGGGGTTAAGGGCTGAGTGTGTGGGCTCTTCTGAGCCTTGCTGTTACAAGGAGATTCAGTTGTCTGAAAAAACGCGTTTATTTCGGGCTGAAAAACACGTTTTGAAAAGTGTGATGTTACTGCCCCATAACTTACATGGGGTTGACCAAACTTGCAGAAACATGTTTATTTCTGCTGAAAAACACGTTTTGACACTTTCTGTACACTGGGTTAAGGGCTGAGTGTGTGGGCTCTTCTGAAGCTTGCTGTTACAAGGAGATTCAGTTGCCTGAAAAAACGTGTTTATTTCGGGCTGAAAAACACGTTTTGAAAAGTGTGATGTTACTGCCCCATAACTTACATGGGGTTGACCAAACTTGCAGAAACATGTTTATTTCTGCTGAAAAACACGTTTTGGACACTTTCTGTACACTGGGGTTAAGGGCTGAGTGTGTGGGCTCTTCTGAGCCTTGCTGTTACAAGGAGATTCAGTTGTCTGAAAAAAACGCGTTTATTTCGGGCTGAAAAACACGTTTTGAAAAATGTGATGTTACTGCCCCATAACTTACATGGGGTTGACCAAACTTGCAGAAACATGTTTATTTCTGCTGAAAAACACGTTTTGACACTTTTCTGTACACTGGGTTCAAGGGCTAGAGTGTGTGGGGCACTTCTGAGCCTTGCTTTTACAAGTAGATTCAGTTGTCTGAAAAAACGCGTTTATTTCGGGCTGAAAAACACGTTTTGAAAAATGTGATGTTACTGCCCCATAACTTACATGGGGTTGACCAAACTTGCAGAACATGTTTATTTCTGCTGAAAAACACGTTTTGACACTTTCTGTACACTGGGGTTAAGGGCTGAGTGTGTGGGCACTTCTGAGCCTTGCTTTACAAGGAGATTCAGTTGTCTGAAAAAACGCGTTTATTTCGGGCTAAAAAACACGTTTTGAAAAGTGTGATGTTACTGCCCCATAACTTACATGGGGTTGACCAAACTTGCAGAAACATGTTTATTTCTGCTGAAAAACACGTTTTGACACTTTCTGTACACTGGGGTTAAGGGTGAGTGTGTGGGCACTTCTGAGCCCTTGCTGTTACAAAGTAGATTCAGTTGCCTGAAAAAACGCGTTTATTTCGGGCTGAAAAACACGTTTTGAAAAGTGTGATGTTACTGCCCCATAAACTTACATGGGGTTGCCAAACTTGCAGAAACATGTTTATTTCTGCTGAAAAACACGTTTTGACACTTTCTGTACACTGGGTTAAGGGCTGAGTGTGTGGGCTCTTCTGAAGCTTGCTGTTACAAGGAGATTCAGTTGCCTGAAAAAACGTGTTATTTCGGCTGAAAAACACGTTTTGAAAAGTGTGATGTTACTGCCCCATAACTTACATGGGGTTGACCAAACTTGCAGAAACATGTTGTATTTCTGCTGAAAAACGTGTTTGACACTTTCTGTACACTGGGGTTAAGGGCTGAGTGTGTGGGCACTTCTGAGCCTTGCTGTTACAAGGAGATTCAGTTGCCTGAAAAAACGTGTTTATTTCGGGCTAAAAACACGTTTTGAAAAGTGTGATGTTACTGCCCCATAACTTACATGGGGTTGACCAAACTTGCAGAAACATGTTTATTTTCTGCTGAAAAAACACGTTTTGACCATTCTGTACACTGGGTTAAGGGCTGAGTGTGTGGGCACTTTCTGAGCCTTGCTTTTACAAGGAGATTCAGTTGTCTGAAAAAACGCGTTTATTTCGGGCTGAAAAACACGTTTTGAAAAGTGTGATGTTACTGCCCATAACTTACATGGGTTGACCAAACTTGCAGAAACATGTTATTTCTGCTGAAAAACAAGTTTTGACACTTTCTGTACACTGGGGTTAAGGGCTGAGTGTGTGGGCTCTTCTGAGCCTTGCTGTTACAGGAGATTCAGTTGCCTGAAAAAACCTTTTATTTCGGGCTGAAAAACACGTTTTGAAAAGTGTGATGTTACTGCCCCATAACTTACATGGGGTTGACCAAACTTGCAGAAACATGTTTATTTCTGCTGAAAAACACGTTTTGACACTTTCTGTACACTGGGGTTAAGGGCTGAGTGTGTGGGCTCTTCTGAGCCTTGCTGTTACAAGGAGATTCAGTTGTCTGAAAAAAACGCGTTTATTTCGGGCTGAAAAACACGTTTTGAAAAGTGTGATGTTACTGCCCCATAACTTACATGGGGTTGACCAAACTTGCAGAAACATGTTTATTTCTGCTGAAAAACACGTTTTGGACACTTTCTGTACACTGGGGTTAAGGGCTGAGTGTGTGGGCTCTTCTGAAGCCTTGCTGTTACAAGGAGATTCAGTTGCCTGAAAAACGTGTTTATTTCGGGCTGAAAAACACGTTTTGAAAAGTGTGATGTTACTGCCCCATAACTTACATGGGGTTGACCAAAACTTGCAGAAACATGTTTATTTCTGCTGAAAAACACGTTTTGACACTTTCTGTACACTGGGGTTAAGGGCTGAGTGTGTGGGCTCTTCTGAGCCTTGCTGTTACAAGGAGATTCAGTTGTCTGAAAAACGCGTTTATTTCGGGCTGAAAAACACGTTTTGAAAAATGTGATGTTACTGCCCCATAACTTACATGGGGTTGACCAAACTTGCAGAAACATGTTTATTTCTGCTGAAAAACACGTTTTGACACTTTTCTGTACACTGGGGTTAAGGGCTGAGTGTGTGGGCTCTTCTGAGCCTTGCTGTTACAAGTAGATTCAGTTGTCTGAAAAAACGCGTTTATTTCGGGCTGAAAACACGTTTTGAAAAATGTGATGTTACTGCCCCATAACTTACATGGGGTTGACCAAACTTGCAGAAACATGTTTATTTCTGCTGAAAAACACGTTTTGACACTTTCTGTACACTGGGGTTAAGGGCTGAGTGTGTGGGCACTTCTGAGCCTTGCTTTTACAAGGAGATTCAGTTGTCTGAAAAAACGCGTTTATTTCGGGCTGAAAAACACGTTTTGAAAAGTGTGATGTTACTGCCCATAACTTACATGGGGTTGACCAAACTTGCAGAAACATGTTTATTTCTGCTGAAAAAACACGTTTTGACACTTTCTGTACACTGGGGTTAAGCTGAGTGTGTGGCACTTCTGAGCCTTGCTTTTACAAGGAGATTCAGTTGTCTGAAAAAACGCGTTTATTTCGGGCTGAAAAACACGTTTGAAAAGTGTGATGTTACTGCCCCATAACTTACATGGGGTTGACAAACTTGCAGAAACATGTTTATTTCTGCTGAAAAACACGTTTTGACACTTTCTGTACACTGGGGTTAAGGCTGAGTGTGTGGGCTCTTCTGAGCTTGCTGTTACAAGGAGATTCAGTTGCCTGAAAAAACGTGTTTATTTCGGGCTGAAAAACACGTTTTGAAAAGTGTGATGTTACTGCCCCATAACTTACATGGGGTTGACCAAACTTGCAGAAACATGTTTATTTCTGCTGAAAAACATGTTTTGACACTTTCTGTACACTGGGGTTCAAGGGCTGAGTGTGTGGGCACTTCTGAGAGGCCTTGCTGTTAGCAGTGTGGGCACTTCTGAGCCTTGCTGTTACAAGGAGATTCAGTTGCCTGAAAAAACGTGTTTATTTCGGGCTGAAAAACACGTTTTGAAAAGTGTGATGTTACTGCCCCATAACTTACATGGGGTTGACCAAACTTGCAGAAACATGTTTATTTCTGCTGAAAAACACGTTTTGACACTTTCTGTACACTGGGGTTAAGGGCTGAGTGTGTGGGCACTTCTGAGCCTTGCTTTTACAAGGAGATTCAGTTGTCTGAAAAAACGCGTTATTTCGGGCTGAAAAACACGTTTTGAAAAGTGTGATGTTACTGCCCCATAACTTACATGGGGTTGACCAAACTTGCAGAAACATGTTTATTTCTGCTGAAAAACACGTTTTGACACTTTCTGTACACTGGGGTTAAGGGCTGAGTGTGTGGGCTCTTCTGAAGCTTGCTGTTACAAGGAGATTCAGTTGCCTGAAAAAACGTGTTTATTTCGGGCTGAAAAACACGTTTTGAAAAGTGTGATGTTACTGCCCCATAACTTACATGGGGTTGACCAAACTTGCAGAAACATGTTTATTTCTGCTGAAAAACACGTTTTGACACTTTCTGTACACTGGGGTTAAGGGCTGAGTGTGTGGGCTCTTCTGAAGCTTGCTGTTACAAGGAGATTCAGTTGCCTGAAAAAACGTGTTTATTTCGGGCTGAAAAACACGTTTTGAAAAGTGTGATGTTACTGCCCCATAACTTACATGGGGTTGACCAAACTTGCAGAAACATGTTTATTTCTGCTGAAAAACACGTTTTGACACTTTCTGTACACTGGGGTTAAGGGCTGAGTGTGTGGGCACTTCTGAGCCTTGCTTTTACAAGTAGATTCAGTTGTCTGAAAAAACGCGTTTATTTCGGGCTGAAAAACACGTTTTGAAAATGTGATGTTACTGCCCCATAACTTACATGGGGTTGACCAAACTTGCAGAAACATGTTTATTTCTGCTGAAAACACGTTTTGACACTTTCTGTACACTGGGGTTAAGGGCTGAGTGTGTGGGCACTTCTGAGCCTTGCTTTTACAAGGAGATTCAGTTGTCTGAAAAAACGCGTTTATTCGGGCTGAAAAACACGTTTTGAAAAGTGTGATGTTACTGCCCCATAACTTACATGGGGTTGACCAAACTTGCAGAAACATGTTTATTTCTGCTGAAAAACACGTTTTGACACTTTCTGTACACTGGGGTTAAGGGGTGAGTGTGTGGGCACTTCTGAGCCTTGCTGTTACAAGTAGATTCAGTTGCCTGAAAAAACGCGTTTATTTCGGGCTGAAAAACACGTTTTGAAAAGTGTGATGTTACTGCCCCATAACTTACATGGGTTGACCAAACTTGCAGAAACATGTTTATTTCTGCTGAAAAACACGTTTTTGACACTTTCTGTACACTGGGGTTAAGGGCTGAGTGTGTGGGCTCTTCTGAAGCTTGCTGTTACAAGGAGATTCAGTTGCCTGAAAAAACGTGTTTATTTCGGGCTGAAAAACACGTTTTGAAAAGTGTGATGTTACTGCCCCATAACTTACATGGGGTTGACCAAACTTGCAGAAACATGTTTATTTCTGCTGAAAAACATGTTTTGACACTTTCTGTACACTGGGGTTAAGGGCTGAGTGTGTGGGCACTTCTGAGCCTTGCTGTTACAAGGAGATTCAGTTGCCTGAAAAAACGTGTTTATTTCGGGCTGAAAAACACGTTTTGAAAAGTGTGATGTTACTGCCCCATAACTTACATGGGGTTGACCAAACTTGCAGAAACATGTTTATTTCTGCTGAAAAACACGTTTTGACACTTTCTGTACACTGGGGTTAAGGGCTGAGTGTGTGGGCACTTCTGAGCCTTGCTTTTACAAGGAGATTCAGTTGTCTGAAAAAACGCGTTTATTTCGGGCTGAAAAACACGTTTTGAAAAGTGTGATGTTTACTGCCCCATAACTTACATGGGGTTGACCAAACTTGCAGAAACATGTTTATTTCTGCTGAAAAACACGTTTTGACACTTTCTGTACACTGGGGTTAAGGGCTGAGTGTGTGGGCTCTTCTGAGCCTTGCTGTTACAAGGAGATTCAGTTGTCTGAAAAAACGCGTTTATTTCGGGCTGAAAAACACGTTTTGAAAAGTGTGATGTTACTGCCCCATAACTTACATGGGGTTGACCAAACTTGCAGAAACATGTTTATTTCTGCTGAAAAACACGTTTTGACACTTTCTGTACACTGGGGTTAAGGCTGAGTGTGTGGGCTCTTCTGAGCCTTGCTGTTACAAGGAGATTCAGTTGTCTGAAAAACGCGTTTATTTCGGGCTGAAAAACACGTTTTGAAAAGTGTGATGTTACTGCCCCATAACTTACATGGGGTTGACCAAACTTGCAGAAACATGTTTATTTCTGCTGAAAAACACGTATGGACACTTTCTGTACACTGGGGTTAAGGGCTGAGTGTGTGGGCTCTTCTGAAGCTTGCTGTTACAAGGAGATTCAGTTGCCTGAAAAAAACGTGTTTATTTCGGGCTGAAAAACACGTTTTGAAAAGTGTGATGTTACTGCCCCATAACTTACATGGGGTTGACCAAACTTGCAGAAACATGTTTATTTCTGCTGAAAAACACGTTTTGACACTTTCTGTACACTGGGGTTAAGGGCTGAGTGTGTGGGCTCTTCTGAGCCTTGCTGTTACAAGGAGATTCAGTTGTCTGAAAAAACGCGTTTATTTCGGGCTGAAAAACACGTTTTGAAAAATGTGATGTTACTGCCCCATAACTTACATGGGGTTGACCAAACTTGCAGAAACATGTTTATTTCTGCTGAAAAACACGTTTTGACACTTTCTGTACACTGGGGTTAAGGGCTGAGTGTGTGGGCACTTCTGAGCCTTGCTTTTACAAGTAGATTCAGTTGTCTGAAAAAACGCGTTTATTTCGGGCTGAAAAACACGTTTGAAAAGTGTGATGTTACTGCCCCATAACTTACATGGGGTTGACCAAACTTGCAGAAACATGTTTATTTCTGCTGAAAAACATGTTTTGACACTTTCTGTACACTGGGGTTAAGGGCTGAGTGTGTGGGCACTTCTGAGCCTTGCTGTTACAAGGAGATTCAGTTGCCTGAAAAAACGTGTTTATTTCGGGCTGAAAAACACGTTTTGAAAAGTGTGATGTTACTGCCCCATAACTTACATGGGGTTGACCAAACTTGCCGAAACATGTTTATTTCTGCTGAAAAAACACGTTTTGACACTTTCTGTACACTGGGGTTAAGGGCTGAAGTGTGTGGGCACTTCTGAGCCTTGCTTTTACAAGGAGATTCAGTTGTCTGAAAAAACGCGTTTATTTCGGGCTGAAAAACACGTTTTGAAAAGTGTGATGTTACTGCCCCATAACTTACATGGGGTTGACCAAACTTGCAGAAACATGTTTATTTCTGCTGAAAAACACGTTTTGACACTTTCTGTACACTGGGGTTAAGGGGTGAGTGTGTGGGCTCTTCTGAGCCTTGCTGTTACAAGGAGATTCAGTTGTCTGAAAAAACGCGTTTATTTCGGGCTGAAAAACACGTTTTGAAAAGTGTGATGTTACTGCCCCATAACTTACATGGGGTTGACCAAACTTGCAGAAACATGTTTATTTCTGCTGAAAAACACGTTTTGACACTTTCTGTACACTGGGGTTAAGGGCTGAGTGTGTGGGCTCTTCTGAAGCTTGCTGTTACAAGGAGATTCAGTTGCCTGAAAAAACGTGTTTATTTCGGGCTGAAAAACACGTTTTGAAAAGTGTGATGTTACTGCCCCATAACTTACATGGGGTTGACCAAACTTGCAGAAACATGTTTATTTCTGCTGAAAAACATGTTTTGACACTTTCTGTACACTGGGGTTAAGGGCTGAGTGTGTGGGCACTTCTGAGCCTTGCTGTTACAAGTAGATTCAGTTGCCTGAAAAAACGCGTTTATTTCGGGCTGAAAAACACGTTTTGAAAAGTGTGATGTTACTGCCCCATAACTTACATGGGGTTGACCAAACTTGCAGAAACATGTTTATTTCTGCTGAAAAACACGTTTTGACACTTTCTGTACACTGGGGTTAAGGGCTGAGTGTGTGGGCTCTTCTGAAGCTTGCTGTTACAAGGAGATTCAGTTGCCTGAAAAAACGTGTTTATTTCGGGCTGAAAAACACGTTTTGAAAAGTGTGATGTTACTGCCCCATAACTTACATGGGGTTGACCAAACTTGCAGAAACATGTTTATTTCTTCTGAAAAACACGTTTTGACACTTTCTGTACACTGGGGTTAAGGGCTGAGTGTGTGGGCTCTTCTGAGCCTTGCTGTTACAAGGAGATTCAGTTGTCTGAAAAAACGCGTTTATTTCGGGCTGAAAAACACGTTTTGAAAAATGTGATGTTACTGCCCCATAACTTACATGGGTTGACCAAACTTGCAGAAACATGTTTATTTCTGCTGAAAAAACACGTTTTGACACTTTCTGTACACTGGGGTTAAGGGCTGAGTGTGTGGGCTCTTCTGAAGCTTGCTGTTACAAGTAGATTCAGTTGCCTGAAAAAACGCGTTTATTTCGGGCTGAAAAACACGTTTTGAAAAGTGTGATGTTACTGCCCCATAACTTACATGGGGTTGACCAAACTTGCAGAAACATGTTTATTTCTGCTGAAAAACATGTTTTGACACTTTCTGTACACTGGGGTTAAGGGCTGAGTGTGTGGGCACTTCTGAGCCTTGCTGTTACAAGGAGATTCAGTTGCCTGAAAAAACGTGTTTATTTCGGGCTGAAAAACACGTTTTGAAAAGTGTGATGTTACTGCCCCATAACTTACATGGGGTTGACCAAACTTGCCGAAACATGTTTATTTCTGCTGAAAAACACGTTTTGACACTTTCTGTACACTGGGGTTAAGGGCTGAGTGTGTGGGCACTTCTGAGCCTTGCTTTTACAAGGAGATTCAGTTGTCTGAAAAAACGCGTTTATTTCGGGCTGAAAAACACGTTTTGAAAAGTGTGATGTTACTGCCCCATAACTTACATGGGGTTGACCAAACTTGCAGAAACATGTTTATTTCTGCTGAAAAACACGTTTTGACACTTTCTGTACACTGGGGTTAAGGGCTGAGTGTGTGGGCTCTTCTGAGCCTTGCTGTTACAAGGAGATTCAGTTGTCTGAAAAAACGCGTTTATTTCGGGCTGAAAAACACGTTTTGAAAAATGTGATGTTACTGCCCCATAACTTACATGGGGTTGACCAAACTTGCAGAAACATGTTTATTTCTGCTGAAAAACACGTTTTGACACTTTCTGTACACTGGGGTTAAGGGCTGAGTGTGTGGGCACTTCTGAGCCTTGCTTTTACAAGGAGATTCAGTTGTCTGAAAAAACGCGTTTATTTCGGGCTGAAAAACACGTTTTGAAAAGTGTGATGTTACTGCCCCATAACTTACATGGGGTTGACCAAACTTGCAGAAACATGTTTATTTCTGCTGAAAAACACGTTTTGACACTTTCTGTACACTGGGGTTAAGGGCTGAGTGTGTGGGCTCTTCTGAGCCTTGCTGTTACAAGGAGATTCAGTTGTCTGAAAAAACGCGTTTATTTCGGGCTGAAAAACACGTTTTGAAAAGTGTGATGTTACTGCCCCATAACTTACATGGGGTTGACCAAACTTGCAGAAACATGTTTATTTCTGCTGAAAAACACGTTTTGACACTTTCTGTACACTGGGGTTAAGGGCTGAGTGTGTGGGCTCTTCTGAAGCTTGCTGTTACAAGGAGATTCAGTTGCCTGAAAAAACGTGTTTATTTCGGGCTGAAAAACACGTTTTGAAAAGTGTGATGTTACTGCCCCATAACTTACATGGGGTTGACCAAACTTGCAGAAACATGTTTATTTCTGCTGAAAAACACGTTTTGACACTTTCTGTACACTGGGGTTAAGGGCTGAGTGTGTGGGCTCTTCTGAGCCTTGCTGTTACAAGGAGATTCAGTTGTCTGAAAAAACGCGTTTATTTCGGGCTGAAAAACACGTTTTGAAAAATGTGATGTTACTGCCCCATAACTTACATGGGGTTGACCAAACTTGCAGAAACATGTTTATTTCTGCTGAAAAACACGTTTTGACACTTTCTGTACACTGGGGTTAAGGGCTGAGTGTGTGGGCACTTCTGAGCCTTGCTTTTACAAGTAGATTCAGTTGTCTGAAAAAACGCGTTTATTTCGGGCTGAAAAACACGTTTTGAAAAGTGTGATGTTACTGCCCCATAACTTACATGGGGTTGACCAAACTTGCAGAAACATGTTTATTTCTGCTGAAAAACATGTTTTGACACTTTCTGTACACTGGGGTTAAGGGCTGAGTGTGTGGGCACTTCTGAGCCTTGCTGTTACAAGGAGATTCAGTTGCCTGAAAAAACGTGTTTATTTCGGGCTGAAAAACACGTTTTGAAAAGTGTGATGTTACTGCCCCATAACTTACATGGGGTTGACCAAACTTGCCGAAACATGTTTATTTCTGCTGAAAAACACGTTTTGACACTTTCTGTACACTGGGGTTAAGGGCTGAGTGTGTGGGCACTTCTGAGCCTTGCTTTTACAAGGAGATTCAGTTGTCTGAAAAAACGCGTTTATTTCGGGCTGAAAAACACGTTTTGAAAAGTGTGATGTTACTGCCCCATAACTTACATGGGGTTGACCAAACTTGCAGAAACATGTTTATTTCTGCTGAAAAACACGTTTTGACACTTTCTGTACACTGGGGTTAAGGGCTGAGTGTGTGGGCTCTTCTGAGCCTTGCTGTTACAAGGAGATTCAGTTGTCTGAAAAAACGCGTTTATTTCGGGCTGAAAAACACGTTTTGAAAAGTGTGATGTTACTGCCCCATAACTTACATGGGGTTGACCAAACTTGCAGAAACATGTTTATTTCTGCTGAAAAACACGTTTTGACACTTTCTGTACACTGGGGTTAAGGGCTGAGTGTGTGGGCTCTTCTGAAGCTTGCTGTTACAAGGAGATTCAGTTGCCTGAAAAAACGTGTTTATTTCGGGCTGAAAAACACGTTTTGAAAAGTGTGATGTTACTGCCCCATAACTTACATGGGGTTGACCAAACTTGCAGAAACATGTTTATTTCTGCTGAAAAACACGTTTTGACACTTTCTGTACACTGGGGTTAAGGGCTGAGTGTGTGGGCTCTTCTGAGCCTTGCTGTTACAAGGAGATTCAGTTGTCTGAAAAAACGCGTTTATTTCGGGCTGAAAAACACGTTTTGAAAAATGTGATGTTACTGCCCCATAACTTACATGGGGTTGACCAAACTTGCAGAAACATGTTTATTTCTGCTGAAAAACACGTTTTGACACTTTCTGTACACTGGGGTTAAGGGCTGAGTGTGTGGGCACTTCTGAGCCTTGCTTTTACAAGTAGATTCAGTTGTCTGAAAAAACGCGTTTATTTCGGGCTGAAAAACACGTTTTGAAAAGTGTGATGTTACTGCCCCATAACTTACATGGGGTTGACCAAACTTGCAGAAACATGTTTATTTCTGCTGAAAAACATGTTTTGACACTTTCTGTACACTGGGGTTAAGGGCTGAGTGTGTGGGCACTTCTGAGCCTTGCTGTTACAAGGAGATTCAGTTGCCTGAAAAAACGTGTTTATTTCGGGCTGAAAAACACGTTTTGAAAAGTGTGATGTTACTGCCCCATAACTTACATGGGGTTGACCAAACTTGCAGAAACATGTTTATTTCTGCTGAAAAACACGTTTTGACACTTTCTGTACACTGGGGTTAAGGGCTGAGTGTGTGGGCTCTTCTGAAGCTTGCTGTTACAAGGAGATTCAGTTGCCTGAAAAAACGTGTTTATTTCGGGCTGAAAAACACGTTTTGAAAAGTGTGATGTTACTGCCCCATAACTTACATGGGGTTGACCAAACTTGCAGAAACATGTTTATTTCTGCTGAAAAACACGTTTTGACACTTTCTGTACACTGGGGTTAAGGGCTGAGTGTGTGGGCACTTCTGAGCCTTGCTTTTACAAGTAGATTCAGTTGTCTGAAAAAACGCGTTTATTTCGGGCTGAAAAACACGTTTTGAAAAATGTGATGTTACTGCCCCATAACTTACATGGGGTTGACCAAACTTGCAGAAACATGTTTATTTCTGCTGAAAAACACGTTTTGACACTTTCTGTACACTGGGGTTAAGGGCTGAGTGTGTGGGCACTTCTGAGCCTTGCTTTTACAAGGAGATTCAGTTGTCTGAAAAAACGCGTTTATTTCGGGCTGAAAAACACGTTTTGAAAAGTGTGATGTTACTGCCCCATAACTTACATGGGGTTGACCAAACTTGCAGAAACATGTTTATTTCTGCTGAAAAACACGTTTTGACACTTTCTGTACACTGGGGTTAAGGGGTGAGTGTGTGGGCACTTCTGAGCCTTGCTGTTACAAGTAGATTCAGTTGCCTGAAAAAACGCGTTTATTTCGGGCTGAAAAACACGTTTTGAAAAGTGTGATGTTACTGCCCCATAACTTACATGGGGTTGACCAAACTTGCAGAAACATGTTTATTTCTGCTGAAAAACACGTTTTGACACTTTCTGTACACTGGGGTTAAGGGCTGAGTGTGTGGGCTCTTCTGAAGCTTGCTGTTACAAGGAGATTCAGTTGCCTGAAAAAACGTGTTTATTTCGGGCTGAAAAACACGTTTTGAAAAGTGTGATGTTACTGCCCCATAACTTACATGGGGTTGACCAAACTTGCAGAAACATGTTTATTTCTGCTGAAAAACATGTTTTGACACTTTCTGTACACTGGGGTTAAGGGCTGAGTGTGTGGGCACTTCTGAGCCTTGCTGTTACAAGGAGATTCAGTTGCCTGAAAAAACGTGTTTATTTCGGGCTGAAAAACACGTTTTGAAAAGTGTGATGTTACTGCCCCATAACTTACATGGGGTTGACCAAACTTGCAGAAACATGTTTATTTCTGCTGAAAAACACGTTTTGACACTTTCTGTACACTGGGGTTAAGGGCTGAGTGTGTGGGCACTTCTGAGCCTTGCTTTTACAAGGAGATTCAGTTGTCTGAAAAAACGCGTTTATTTCGGGCTGAAAAACACGTTTTGAAAAGTGTGATGTTACTGCCCCATAACTTACATGGGGTTGACCAAACTTGCAGAAACATGTTTATTTCTGCTGAAAAACACGTTTTGACACTTTCTGTACACTGGGGTTAAGGGCTGAGTGTGTGGGCTCTTCTGAGCCTTGCTGTTACAAGGAGATTCAGTTGTCTGAAAAAACGCGTTTATTTCGGGCTGAAAAACACGTTTTGAAAAGTGTGATGTTACTGCCCCATAACTTACATGGGGTTGACCAAACTTGCAGAAACATGTTTATTTCTGCTGAAAAACACGTTTTGACACTTTCTGTACACTGGGGTTAAGGGCTGAGTGTGTGGGCTCTTCTGAGCCTTGCTGTTACAAGGAGATTCAGTTGTCTGAAAAAACGCGTTTATTTCGGGCTGAAAAACACGTTTTGAAAAGTGTGATGTTACTGCCCCATAACTTACATGGGGTTGACCAAACTTGCAGAAACATGTTTATTTCTGCTGAAAAACACGTATGGACACTTTCTGTACACTGGGGTTAAGGGCTGAGTGTGTGGGCTCTTCTGAAGCTTGCTGTTACAAGGAGATTCAGTTGCCTGAAAAAAACGTGTTTATTTCGGGCTGAAAAACACGTTTTGAAAAGTGTGATGTTACTGCCCCATAACTTACATGGGGTTGACCAAACTTGCAGAAACATGTTTATTTCTGCTGAAAAACACGTTTTGACACTTTCTGTACACTGGGGTTAAGGGCTGAGTGTGTGGGCTCTTCTGAGCCTTGCTGTTACAAGGAGATTCAGTTGTCTGAAAAAACGCGTTTATTTCGGGCTGAAAAACACGTTTTGAAAAATGTGATGTTACTGCCCCATAACTTACATGGGGTTGACCAAACTTGCAGAAACATGTTTATTTCTGCTGAAAAACACGTTTTGACACTTTCTGTACACTGGGGTTAAGGGCTGAGTGTGTGGGCACTTCTGAGCCTTGCTTTTACAAGTAGATTCAGTTGTCTGAAAAAACGCGTTTATTTCGGGCTGAAAAACACGTTTTGAAAAGTGTGATGTTACTGCCCCATAACTTACATGGGGTTGACCAAACTTGCAGAAACATGTTTATTTCTGCTGAAAAACATGTTTTGACACTTTCTGTACACTGGGGTTAAGGGCTGAGTGTGTGGGCACTTCTGAGCCTTGCTGTTACAAGGAGAAGAATGATTCAGTTGCCTGAAAAAACGTGTTTATTTCGGGCTGAAAAACACGTTTTGAAAAGTGTGATGTTACTGCCCCATAACTTACATGGGGTTGACCAAACTTGCCGAAACATGTTTATTTCTGCTGAAAAACACGTTTTGACACTTTCTGTACACTGGGGTTAAGGGCTGAGTGTGTGGGCACTTCTGAGCCTTGCTTTTACAAGGAGATTCAGTTGTCTGAAAAAACGCGTTTATTTCGGGCTGAAAAACACGTTTTGAAAAGTGTGATGTTACTGCCCCATAACTTACATGGGGTTGACCAAACTTGCAGAAACATGTTTATTTCTGCTGAAAAACACGTTTTGACACTTTCTGTACACTGGGGTTAAGGGGTGAGTGTGTGGGCTCTTCTGAGCCTTGCTGTTACAAGGAGATTCAGTTGTCTGAAAAAACGCGTTTATTTCGGGCTGAAAAACACGTTTTGAAAAGTGTGATGTTACTGCCCCATAACTTACATGGGGTTGACCAAACTTGCAGAAACATGTTTATTTCTGCTGAAAAACACGTTTTGACACTTTCTGTACACTGGGGTTAAGGGCTGAGTGTGTGGGCTCTTCTGAAGCTTGCTGTTACAAGGAGATTCAGTTGCCTGAAAAAACGTGTTTATTTCGGGCTGAAAAACACGTTTTGAAAAGTGTGATGTTACTGCCCCATAACTTACATGGGGTTGACCAAACTTGCAGAAACATGTTTATTTCTGCTGAAAAACATGTTTTGACACTTTCTGTACACTGGGGTTAAGGGCTGAGTGTGTGGGCACTTCTGAGCCTTGCTGTTACAAGTAGATTCAGTTGCCTGAAAAAACGCGTTTATTTCGGGCTGAAAAACACGTTTTGAAAAGTGTGATGTTACTGCCCCATAACTTACATGGGGTTGACCAAACTTGCAGAAACATGTTTATTTCTGCTGAAAAACACGTTTTGACACTTTCTGTACACTGGGGTTAAGGGCTGAGTGTGTGGGCTCTTCTGAAGCTTGCTGTTACAAGGAGATTCAGTTGCCTGAAAAAACGTGTTTATTTCGGGCTGAAAAACACGTTTTGAAAAGTGTGATGTTACTGCCCCATAACTTACATGGGGTTGACCAAACTTGCAGAAACATGTTTATTTCTTCTGAAAAACACGTTTTGACACTTTCTGTACACTGGGGTTAAGGGCTGAGTGTGTGGGCTCTTCTGAGCCTTGCTGTTACAAGGAGATTCAGTTGTCTGAAAAAACGCGTTTATTTCGGGGCTGAAAAACACGTTTTGAAAAATGTGATGTTACTGCCCCATAACTTACATGGGGTTGACCAAACTTGCAGAAACATGTTTATTTCTGCTGAAAAACACGTTTTGACACTTTCTGTACACTGGGGTTAAGGGCTGAGTGTGTGGGCTCTTCTGAAGCTTGCTGTTACAAGTAGATTCAGTTGCCTGAAAAAACGCGTTTATTTCGGGCTGAAAAACACGTTTTGAAAAGTGTGATGTTACTGCCCCATAACTTACATGGGGTTGACCAAACTTGCAGAAACATGTTTATTTCTGCTGAAAAACATGTTTTGACACTTTCTGTACACTGGGGTTAAGGGCTGAGTGTGTGGGCACTTCTGAGCCTTGCTGTTACAAGGAGATTCAGTTGCCTGAAAAAACGTGTTTATTTCGGGCTGAAAAACACGTTTTGAAAAGTGTGATGTTACTGCCCCATAACTTACATGGGGTTGACCAAACTTGCCGAAACATGTTTATTTCTGCTGAAAAACACGTTTTGACACTTTCTGTACACTGGGGTTAAGGGCTGAGTGTGTGGGCACTTCTGAGCCTTGCTTTTACAAGGAGATTCAGTTGTCTGAAAAAACGCGTTTATTTCGGGCTGAAAAACACGTTTTGAAAAGTGTGATGTTACTGCCCCATAACTTACATGGGGTTGACCAAACTTGCAGAAACATGTTTATTTCTGCTGAAAAACACGTTTTGACACTTTCTGTACACTGGGGTTAAGGGCTGAGTGTGTGGGCTCTTCTGAGCCTTGCTGTTACAAGGAGATTCAGTTGTCTGAAAAAACGCGTTTATTTCGGGCTGAAAAACACGTTTTGAAAAATGTGATGTTACTGCCCCATAACTTACATGGGGTTGACCAAACTTGCAGAAACATGTTTATTTCTGCTGAAAAACACGTTTTGACACTTTCTGTACACTGGGGTTAAGGGCTGAGTGTGTGGGCACTTCTGAGCCTTGCTTTTACAAGGAGATTCAGTTGTCTGAAAAAACGCGTTTATTTCGGGCTGAAAAACACGTTTTGAAAAGTGTGATGTTACTGCCCCATAACTTACATGGGGTTGACCAAACTTGCAGAAACATGTTTATTTCTGCTGAAAAACACGTTTTGACACTTTCTGTACACTGGGGTTAAGGGCTGAGTGTGTGGGCTCTTCTGAGCCTTGCTGTTACAAGGAGATTCAGTTGTCTGAAAAAACGCGTTTATTTCGGGCTGAAAAACACGTTTTGAAAAGTGTGATGTTACTGCCCCATAACTTACATGGGGTTGACCAAACTTGCAGAAACATGTTTATTTCTGCTGAAAAACACGTTTTGACACTTTCTGTACACTGGGGTTAAGGGCTGAGTGTGTGGGCTCTTCTGAAGCTTGCTGTTACAAGGAGATTCAGTTGCCTGAAAAAACGTGTTTATTTCGGGCTGAAAAACACGTTTTGAAAAGTGTGATGTTACTGCCCCATAACTTACATGGGGTTGACCAAACTTGCAGAAACATGTTTATTTCTGCTGAAAAACACGTTTTGACACTTTCTGTACACTGGGGTTAAGGGCTGAGTGTGTGGGCTCTTCTGAGCCTTGCTGTTACAAGGAGATTCAGTTGTCTGAAAAAACGCGTTTATTTCGGGCTGAAAAACACGTTTTGAAAAATGTGATGTTACTGCCCCATAACTTACATGGGGTTGACCAAACTTGCAGAAACATGTTTATTTCTGCTGAAAAACACGTTTTGACACTTTCTGTACACTGGGGTTAAGGGCTGAGTGTGTGGGCACTTCTGAGCCTTGCTTTTACAAGTAGATTCAGTTGTCTGAAAAAACGCGTTTATTTCGGGCTGAAAAACACGTTTTGAAAAGTGTGATGTTACTGCCCCATAACTTACATGGGGTTGACCAAACTTGCAGAAACATGTTTATTTCTGCTGAAAAACATGTTTTGACACTTTCTGTACACTGGGGTTAAGGGCTGAGTGTGTGGGCACTTCTGAGCCTTGCTGTTACAAGGAGATTCAGTTGCCTGAAAAAACGTGTTTATTTCGGGCTGAAAAACACGTTTTGAAAAGTGTGATGTTACTGCCCCATAACTTACATGGGGTTGACCAAACTTGCCGAAACATGTTTATTTCTGCTGAAAAACACGTTTTGACACTTTCTGTACACTGGGGTTAAGGGCTGAGTGTGTGGGCACTTCTGAGCCTTGCTTTTACAAGGAGATTCAGTTGTCTGAAAAAACGCGTTTATTTCGGGCTGAAAAACACGTTTTGAAAAGTGTGATGTTACTGCCCCATAACTTACATGGGGTTGACCAAACTTGCAGAAACATGTTTATTTCTGCTGAAAAACACGTTTTGACACTTTCTGTACACTGGGGTTAAGGGCTGAGTGTGTGGGCTCTTCTGAGCCTTGCTGTTACAAGGAGATTCAGTTGTCTGAAAAAACGCGTTTATTTCGGGCTGAAAAACACGTTTTGAAAAGTGTGATGTTACTGCCCCATAACTTACATGGGGTTGACCAAACTTGCAGAAACATGTTTATTTCTGCTGAAAAACACGTTTTGACACTTTCTGTACACTGGGGTTAAGGGCTGAGTGTGTGGGCTCTTCTGAAGCTTGCTGTTACAAGGAGATTCAGTTGCCTGAAAAAACGTGTTTATTTCGGGCTGAAAAACACGTTTTGAAAAGTGTGATGTTACTGCCCCATAACTTACATGGGGTTGACCAAACTTGCAGAAACATGTTTATTTCTGCTGAAAAACACGTTTTGACACTTTCTGTACACTGGGGTTAAGGGCTGAGTGTGTGGGCTCTTCTGAGCCTTGCTGTTACAAGGAGATTCAGTTGTCTGAAAAAACGCGTTTATTTCGGGCTGAAAAACACGTTTTGAAAAATGTGATGTTACTGCCCCATAACTTACATGGGGTTGACCAAACTTGCAGAAACATGTTTATTTCTGCTGAAAAACACGTTTTGACACTTTCTGTACACTGGGGTTAAGGGCTGAGTGTGTGGGCACTTCTGAGCCTTGCTTTTACAAGTAGATTCAGTTGTCTGAAAAAACGCGTTTATTTCGGGCTGAAAAACACGTTTTGAAAAGTGTGATGTTACTGCCCCATAACTTACATGGGGTTGACCAAACTTGCAGAAACATGTTTATTTCTGCTGAAAAACATGTTTTGACACTTTCTGTACACTGGGGTTAAGGGCTGAGTGTGTGGGCACTTCTGAGCCTTGCTGTTACAAGGAGATTCAGTTGCCTGAAAAAACGTGTTTATTTCGGGCTGAAAAACACGTTTTGAAAAGTGTGATGTTACTGCCCCATAACTTACATGGGGTTGACCAAACTTGCCGAAACATGTTTATTTCTGCTGAAAAACACGTTTTGACACTTTCTGTACACTGGGGTTAAGGGCTGAGTGTGTGGGCACTTCTGAGCCTTGCTTTTACAAGGAGATTCAGTTGTCTGAAAAAACGCGTTTATTTCGGGCTGAAAAACACGTTTTGAAAAGTGTGATGTTACTGCCCCATAACTTACATGGGGTTGACCAAACTTGCAGAAACATGTTTATTTCTGCTGAAAAACACGTTTTGACACTTTCTGTACACTGGGGTTAAGGGGTGAGTGTGTGGGCTCTTCTGAGCCTTGCTGTTACAAGGAGATTCAGTTGTCTGAAAAAACGCGTTTATTTCGGGCTGAAAAACACGTTTTGAAAAGTGTGATGTTACTGCCCCATAACTTACATGGGGTTGACCAAACTTGCAGAAACATGTTTATTTCTGCTGAAAAACACGTTTTGACACTTTCTGTACACTGGGGTTAAGGGCTGAGTGTGTGGGCTCTTCTGAAGCTTGCTGTTACAAGGAGATTCAGTTGCCTGAAAAAACGTGTTTATTTCGGGCTGAAAAACACGTTTTGAAAAGTGTGATGTTACTGCCCCATAACTTACATGGGGTTGACCAAACTTGCAGAAACATGTTTATTTCTGCTGAAAAACATGTTTTGACACTTTCTGTACACTGGGGTTAAGGGCTGAGTGTGTGGGCACTTCTGAGCCTTGCTGTTACAAGTAGATTCAGTTGCCTGAAAAAACGCGTTTATTTCGGGCTGAAAAACACGTTTTGAAAAGTGTGATGTTACTGCCCCATAACTTACATGGGGTTGACCAAACTTGCAGAAACATGTTTATTTCTGCTGAAAAACACGTTTTGACACTTTCTGTACACTGGGGTTAAGGGCTGAGTGTGTGGGCTCTTCTGAAGCTTGCTGTTACAAGGAGATTCAGTTGCCTGAAAAAACGTGTTTATTTCGGGCTGAAAAACACGTTTTGAAAAGTGTGATGTTACTGCCCCATAACTTACATGGGGTTGACCAAACTTGCAGAAACATGTTTATTTCTTCTGAAAAACACGTTTTGACACTTTCTGTACACTGGGGTTAAGGGCTGAGTGTGTGGGCTCTTCTGAGCCTTGCTGTTACAAGGAGATTCAGTTGTCTGAAAAAACGCGTTTATTTCGGGCTGAAAAACACGTTTTGAAAAATGTGATGTTACTGCCCCATAACTTACATGGGGTTGACCAAACTTGCAGAAACATGTTTATTTCTGCTGAAAAACACGTTTTGACACTTTCTGTACACTGGGGTTAAGGGCTGAGTGTGTGGGCTCTTCTGAAGCTTGCTGTTACAAGTAGATTCAGTTGCCTGAAAAAACGCGTTTATTTCGGGCTGAAAAACACGTTTTGAAAAGTGTGATGTTACTGCCCCATAACTTACATGGGGTTGACCAAACTTGCAGAAACATGTTTATTTCTGCTGAAAAACACGTTTTGACACTTTCTGTACACTGGGGTTAAGGGCTGAGTGTGTGGGCACTTCTGAGCCTTGCTTTGAAAAAACGCGTTTATTTCGGGCTGAAAAACACGTTTTGAAAAGTGTGATGTTACTGCCCCATAACTTACATGGGGTTGACCAAACTTGCAGAAACATGTTTATTTCTGCTGAAAAACACGTTTTGACACTTTCTGTACACTGGGGTTAAGGGGTGAGTGTGTGGGCTCTTCTGAGCCTTGCTGTTACAAGGAGATTCAGTTGTCTGAAAAAACGCGTTTATTTCGGGCTGAAAAACACGTTTTGAAAAGTGTGATGTTACTGCCCCATAACTTACATGGGGTTGACCAAACTTGCAGAAACATGTTTATTTCTGCTGAAAAACACGTTTTGACACTTTCTGTACACTGGGGTTAAGGGCTGAGTGTGTGGGCTCTTCTGAAGCTTGCTGTTACAAGGAGATTCAGTTGCCTGAAAAAACGTGTTTATTTCGGGCTGAAAAACACGTTTTGAAAAGTGTGATGTTACTGCCCCATAACTTACATGGGGTTGACCAAACTTGCAGAAACATGTTTATTTCTGCTGAAAAACATGTTTTGACACTTTCTGTACACTGGGGTTAAGGGCTGAGTGTGTGGGCACTTCTGAGCCTTGCTGTTACAAGTAGATTCAGTTGCCTGAAAAAACGCGTTTATTTCGGGCTGAAAAACACGTTTTGAAAAGTGTGATGTTACTGCCCCATAACTTACATGGGGTTGACCAAACTTGCAGAAACATGTTTATTTCTGCTGAAAAACACGTTTTGACACTTTCTGTACACTGGGGTTAAGGGCTGAGTGTGTGGGCTCTTCTGAAGCTTGCTGTTACAAGGAGATTCAGTTGCCTGAAAAAAACGTGTTTATTTCGGGCGTTTTGAAAAGTGTGATGTTACTGCCCCATAACTTACATGGGGTTGACCAAACTTGCAGAAACATGTTTATTTCTTCTGAAAAACACGTTTTGACACTTTCTGTACACTGGGGTTAAGGGCTGAGTGTGTGGGCTCTTCTGAGCCTTGCTGTTACAAGGAGATTCAGTTGTCTGAAAAAACGCGTTTATTTCGGGCTGAAAAACACGTTTTGAAAAATGTGATGTTACTGCCCCATAACTTACATGGGGTTGACCAAACTTGCAGAAACATGTTTATTTCTGCTGAAAAACACGTTTTGACACTTTCTGTACACTGGGGTTAAGGGCTGAGTGTGTGGGCTCTTCTGAAGCTTGCTGTTACAAGTAGATTCAGTTGCCTGAAAAAACGCGTTTATTTCGGGCTGAAAAACACGTTTTGAAAAGTGTGATGTTACTGCCCCATAACTTACATGGGGTTGACCAAACTTGCAGAAACATGTTTATTTCTGCTGAAAAACATGTTTTGACACTTTCTGTACACTGGGGTTAAGGGCTGAGTGTGTGGGCACTTCTGAGCCTTGCTGTTACAAGGAGATTCAGTTGCCTGAAAAAACGTGTTTATTTTCGGGCTGAAAAACACGTTTTGAAAAGTGTGATGTTACTGCCCCATAACTTACATGGGGTTGACCAAACTTGCCGAAACATGTTTATTTCTGCTGAAAAACACGTTTTGACACTTTCTGTACACTGGGTTAAGGGCTGAGTGTGTGGGCACTTCTGAGCCTTGCTTTTACAAGGAGATTCAGTTGTCTGAAAAAACGCGTTTATTTCGGGCTGAAAAACACGTTTTGAAAAGTGTGATGTTACTGCCCCATAACTTACATGGGGTTGACCAAACTTGCAGAAACATGTTTATTTCTGCTGAAAAAACACGTTTTGACACTTTCTGTACACTGGGGTTAAGGGGTGAGTGTGTGGGCTCTTCTGAGCCTTGCTGTTACAAGGAGATTCAGTTGTCTGAAAAAACGCGTTTATTTCGGGCTGAAAAACACGTTTTGAAAAGTGTGATGTTACTGCCCCATAACTTACATGGGGTTGACCAAACTTGCAGAAACATGTTTATTCTGCTGAAAAACACGTTTTGACACTTTCTGTACACTGGGGTTAAGGGCTGAGTGTGTGGGCTCTTCTGAAGCTTGCTGTTACAAGGAGATTCAGTTGCCTGAAAAAACGTGTTTATTTTCGGGCTGAAAAACACGTTTTGAAAAGTGTGATGTTACTGCCCCATAACTTACATGGGGTTGACCAAACTTGCAGAAACATGTTTATTTCTGCTGAAAAACATGTTTTGACACTTTCTGTACACTGGGGTTAAGGGCTGAGTGTGTGGGCACTTCTGAGCCTTGCTGTTACAAGTAGATTCAGTTGCCTGAAAAAAACGCGTTTATTTCGGGCTGAAAAACACGTTTTGAAAAGTGTGATGTTACTGCCCCATAACTTACATGGGGTTGACCAAACTTGCAGAAACATGTTTATTTCTGCTGAAAAACACGTTTTGACACTTTCTGTACACTGGGGTTAAGGGCTGAGTGTGTGGGCTCTTCTGAAGCTTGCTGTTACAAGGAGATTCAGTTGCCTGAAAAAACGTGTTTATTTCGGGCTGAAAAACACGTTTTGAAAAGTGTGATGTTACTGCCCCATAACTTACATGGGTTGACCAAACTTGCAGAAACATGTTTATTTCTTCTGAAAAACACGTTTTGACACTTTCTGTACACTGGGGTTAAGGGCTGAGTGTGTGGCTCTTCTGAGCCTTGCTGTTACAAGGAGATTCAGTTGTCTGAAAAAACGCGTTTATTTCGGGCTGAAAAACACGTTTTGAAAAATGTGATGTTACTGCCCCATAACTTACATGGGGTTGACCAAACTTGCAGAAACATGTTTATTTCTGCTGAAAAACACGTTTTGACACTTTCTGTACACTGGGGTTAAGCTGAGTGGGCTCTTCTGAAGCTTGCTGTTACAAGGAGTCAGTGCCTGAAAAA